>NC_084488.1:117569665-117869665 GCF_030035675.1 Rhineura floridana
ATGGGGAAGGGCCATAGCTCACTGGCAGAGCAGATTGCTTTGCATGAAGAAGGTCCCAGGTTCAGTCTCTTGACATCTCTGGAGAGGGCTGGAAGAGATCCCTGTCTGATATCCAGAGAGCTGCTGCCAGTCAGAGTAGACAGTACTACGCTAGGTGGACCAACGGTCTGACTCAGTATAAGGCAGCTTCCTAGATACCTTGGTTGCCTGAAATAACTGCTTCCTGGTGAACTGTATGGGAGAGACATTCCATCACAAGCAAGCATTGTGTAAGACCACCACCCTGTGAAGTGGCTGCACAGAGTTCCTACATGTACAGTCTAAATGCAGTAGAGACAATTCCTCTCTCCTAGAAAGATAAACACATCTCTGGTTATCATCATCATCATAATTATGGCCATTAATGATATCTATTAATAAAAAACATTTAAACATCATGATTAGCTACACATTTCAACAGGTGTTTGCCACTACAAACCTAACAAGGTGCTTCTGGGTACATTGGGTTGTAAATGTCACGCCAGAGGTTCTCAATCAGTGCATCGAATGCCGGTTTTAAGCATCACGCTGCCAGCCCAAACGAGCTAATGCAATCGGCAGAGATGGCTCAGTCCAAGTCATCGACTGTAGTGTCACCTCCCTCCCTTGCTCGCTCCTCCCACCCACCACCACCACAGTTGCTAGGCTTGTGTGGAAAAACACAAAAACACAGAGAAAGTTTGCAGCCGTTATCAAAATGTTTCGCTGTCCTCAAAATCCTTCAAATGTTTTGCCTGAGCAAGAATCTTTAGCTGAAACTTGCCAGCGACATAAGGATGACTCAGCCCACCCATCGCACCCCTGACACGTTTCAGGTCTTAGCAAGACTTGTCTTGAAAGCCATCCAATTTTCCACTCAAGCAGCACCCTCTAAACCTGTGCTGAAATGTTGTTTTAAGTGATATTTGATGGCAACTGTATTAGGTACTCTGCCTAGAGGTGGCTTGCCATCAGCCACTCACCTGGTCATCCGTGGCAGGAAAGATGTGCTAACGGGTATCTCCTCCCATCCCTCACAACATCCCATCTGTCCCTACAGTTGCTGGGAGAAGCTGGTTCCTGGATCCTGCCTTCATCAGGGTGACCAAAAAGGTATAAGTAGTATTTCAACCATTGGCTGTCAATCATTTAAAAATGGGTGCACAGAATTCCAATCTTCTTCTACAGAAAGGCAAAGATTTCAACTTGCAGAGGATCTTTGTTTTCAATAGCCAAGACTGGGATTGTTGCCTCTTGCCCTTTTTCAGGCCAGGCTACTGGGCTTCAGAAGTCAGTAATGCACAAGCATTATCACTTCCTTCCCACTGAGCACAGAAACTGATGTGATCAAATCATTCCCGCTTTAAAGGGGCATCTCCCAGAACCAAAACCACTTAAGCTCGTATGGAAATAGCATATAGATGAGAAAGAAAGCTACTCACCATGGAAGAGTCACCACCTCCGTTTGCAAGCGTAGCTCCCTCAGCACAGGTGGATAGGTGGGTAGAAACTTGACTAGCCCTGCCCCCATCTATGACATCACACTCTACCTCATAAAAGGTAGTGAAAGTGCTCTGAACTCCAGTCTGATTTCCAAGAGATACAGAAAAGAAAGAGTGAGATAGAGAGCAAGAGAAATATGGTGCCCTATTGCAGAGTAGGTGTAGGGGGGAGGGAGAAAGGGAGAGGAGGGGGAATGTATGCTGAAAGAGCTAGGCTCAACAAAGTAGCCAGAGACTCTTCGGCAATGAGTAACCCTGATTGGATATTCCTCTCGCTTGCTCCCTTAGCACAGGTAAAGCCAAGCATCAATACAGCTTGCAAATAGGATCTAGCTATAAGATCTAGCATAACATTAATTTGGGAAGAACCAGCTGCTGAATTAAAAGGCTGGTTCTGGGTGATTGGCCAGAGGAACATCCTTGAACAGCAGCAGCCAACCTTTGTTGGCCACATGAGATGGTGTCACACTGGCACACACTCCTACAGCAGTGTCCTTCAATGCCTTGGGTCCCCAGATGTTGTTGGACTACAACTCCCATAAACCCTGACCACTGCCTGAAGCTGGCTGTGGGTGATAGGAGTTGTTGTGCAGCAATGTCTGGGGACCCAAGGTTGAAGAATGTTCTGGTGTCGTACCCAAGCAATACTGTCATGTGTTGGGTCTGGCTATACCTGAGGTCTGTTTAAAAAGCAGAAAGTGAAACCATCATAACACTGAAGAGGCACACTGGAGCCACGCCCACACGTGCCCCCCCAATGTCTAGGAATCCCACAAGCCTCTTGTTTTTATGCTACTTGTGGCAGCCTGATCTTAGGTTTGCTAACACTGTATTAGAAATATATTTAAATGCCTATTATTGGCATGGTTTCTATTCTGAACTGAGGAAGGGTCACAGCTCAGTGGCAGAGCATCTGCTTTGCAGAAGGTCCCAGGTTCAATCCCGGGCATCTCCAGGTAGGGCTGGGAATGTCCCCTACTTGAAACCCTGAAGAGCTGCTGACAGTCAGTGCAGCCAGTATCAGTGAGCTTGTTAGATGGAGCTTGACTTGGTATAAGGCAGCTCCCTATGTTCCTCACTTAAACTGAACAGATGTGCGCACTTATCAGAGCTGAATAGGGTCTACAGATGAGGGAGACGGACATTGACTGCCTTTCCCTAATATCTGGGAATGTAAGAAGACCCTGGCTGTTCGATCAGGCCAAAGGGGGCCCATCTAGTCCAGCATCCTGTTCTCACAGCGGCCAACCAGATGCCCAGGGGAAGCCCACGAGTAAGACGTGGGTGTGATGACCACTATTCCCCACTTCCAATTCCCAGCAACTGGTATTCAGAGGAGGTGGAAGCCATTATGGCTAGTACCCACTGATAGCCTTATCCTCCACTGGGGAACTTTAACTGCAAAACGGGGCATGTTATCCTCCTTGCTATTTTCAAGATCCCCAACGCGGTTGCCGAGCGTGTGAATGCTGGTAGACTGTGCTGAGGGAGTAAGTGAATGGTGGTCACTGATTCACAAAACACACTTGAAATGTCCAGGAAGTGTCAGCAAAATGATACAAAGGTGATCACTATTTTTAGTCTAGCAATTAGGCCCAGGAACACTTTACTAAAATGAAAATGCATTTCCCCCAAGAAATATACATTCCTAATAAACATAAGGGAAATTTGCAAACATTATGCTTTTAATGTCCTTCACAAGAACTAGAACTCATACTTGAAGCAGGTTTCTGTTTCTGTTTTATGAGTAGCATCCAAGTACAGTGTAAATAATTGTAACATTGCTGGGGTGGAGTCAGGAAGGGTCTGTGACTACGTCTAGAACAGGTGTGGAGAATCTTTGGCCACTCCAGATATTGCTGAACTACAACTCCCATTAATCCCAGCAAGCACGGCCAATGGCTAGGGATGATGGTAGTTCAGCAACATCTGGAGAGCCAAAGGTTCCCCACAACTGGTCTAAAAGCTCTATTTCTCTAGTGGTTTGGATGAAACAGGACACTGTGTTTTTTTAAAAGGTAAAAGCTTCCAAAGGCCTCCTCCTGGCTATTCAGGAAGAGGAGATGGGGTGGGGAGCGGTGAGGAGCATGCATGCCCAAGCCTTACTGCAGCATGTACATGCTAGCATAAAACACGCTTTATCAGGACAATGGAATATGGCCAGAGCTTCTGAAGAACACCCAGAGTTGGCCAGAGCAGCCAACTTTGCTAAATTCTTGGTGCCCCACAGCTTTTTATTATGTCAATAAAAATTGATTGACACATTCCTTGGTATTTAATTTGGCAAAGTAATATTAATCCTGGTCCCTACCACATTGTAATTCCCTCTCTCTCACTTGCCCAGCAGAGCATCAACTATAAGATAGCCACTAAGATAGTAGTAGCCAACATGGTGCCCTACAGTTGGCTGGGGCAGATGGAAGCTGAAGTCTAGCAATATATGGAGGGCACAACGTTTGCTATCCCTGCACTTAGTGGTTAGACACTGGGCTAAGAGTGAATGGAGCTGTAGTTTAAGACTGTAATAGTAACACTGATCTGCCTATTCTGCTGTTTAATTTTTTAAAATTGTTTTAAGTGTGCTGTCATTGATTTTTTATTGTCATTTTATTTTTAATTGTAGGCATTTTTTATTTTGTCATTTTATTTTTATTGTAGGCAGGGCAATCCTACGGTGGTGGAGGGTATTCCATGGCAGAGCTGCTGCCATTTCCAAAGTTCTGCCAGTTCATTCTAGGCAGGGTGGGGTGGCTTTTTCTGACCATTTTCTTTGTCATTCTCCCCACACATACACACACATTTCCATTGCAATCAATGGGAGGGAATTAACTATGCTAGCTCTAGGGCAGTTGATGGCTCCCTGGGGAGCTTGTAGAGGGAACGAGGGGCTTAGGATTCTCTGGACACCATGATAATGTCCCATTTCCCCCAGCAATGCTGGTCAGACATCTACACATGCAAAGCTTTCCATGAACGTAACAAGATCCCTGCTGAATCAAGCCAAAGGCCCATCTAGTCCAGCATCCTATTCTCATAGTAGCTAACCCAATGCTTTTTGGAAGCCCACAAGCAGGCTCTGAGTGCAACAACACTCTCCACACATTTGATTCCCAGCAACTGGTATTCAGAGGCCTCTGACAGTGGAGGTAGAACACACCCCTTGTAGCTAATCACCATTGATAGCCGTATCCTCCATGTGTACTGGGGGGCCTCTGGCAGTGTAAGCGCTGCCCCCCAGTGGAGTGGCATTTCTGCTGAATCCAACAGTCCTTCAAGCTTGACTTTGTCCAGCTTTCAGACTACACCCTTACATTATGAACTGGTTTGGGATATATTTGAGGAAGGGCAGTACAGAAATACCTGCACTAACTAACTAAATATTTAGTCTTGTGGCTTGCAATCTGTACATATCCAGGGAAGTCCAAGGAACTCTTGCTGAATCTTCTGAAAATTAGACAACTGTGATGAGTGATTGCTGGATTAATTTTCCTGTTAATTATACATCCCTATTTATATTTTCCTAATAGTTCTATTATTTTGTTGTCTTTATCTAAACTAAATATAGTATTTTCATTGCACAGATTTCTCTAAAAAGTCTATTGTGCCTAGCCTGAATAGGAACAGATCATAAAACACCAAAACACATATACACAATGGGCCGTACAGATCATATAGGCATTGCAAAAGTACTTGGACTGGGGGCTTGGCCAAGCATTAATCCCATCTGTTTCTGCAGGATTACTCAAACAGTTACCCTGAGTCTTGGAAGGGAACCGAGGCTACAAGAACTCAATGCCTCATATTCAGATCTGTGCAACTGATGACTAATTATGAGAATGTGTTTACGAGCTATATCTAAGTTAAAGGGGAGAATGCAGGCATCTATGTTTGTAGACAGAGGTTAAATTTCTGCTTTTGCATAGGATTGATTAGTCCATATTGCCCAGTACTAAAAGGGGGAAGGGAGAGGTCAGCGTAAATTACTATGATGCTGCTAAATAAAAAGGCTTCTAATGCCAGTATTGCTTTTATTGAAATAATTTGATCTTTGCACCTCAGTGGTGTAATTTCCATTCTTGCAATGTCCATGTTCAGTGCTGTGATTTACATTTAACACCAAGGCATCTGAGAGCAAGAATGGTCCACTGTCTCACTGCTATAGTACACTAAAGAAGTCATTAAAACATACGCCAGAGCAGGGGCAGTCAAAACCTCCAGATATTGTTGGACTACAGCTCCCATCATCCCTAGCTATTGGCCATCCTGGCTCAGGCTAATGGGAGTTGGAGTCTAACAACATCTAAAGGGCACCATATTGGCTACTCCTGAGCTAGAGGGATAGGTAGCAGAGACTATAATAAAAGCCTTTACTTAGGATATTGGCTACTTGGTTTAGGAAGTTTCCCAGAGCTTAGTTAGACAAATTATGGGTCTGCACACTAGTCTTACCCTGTGTTCCCAGCAGCCTTGAAAATTCCCTCTTAGGAGCACCTCTTCAGCACTAAGTAAGCACTAACTGGTGCCCTAAACTTGGACTAAAATTAGGTTTAGGATTAAGAACACTCATTGTCCACGTGCAAAACGTTTATATTTTGAGCTGGTCTAATTTAATCCTGACCTTGCATTATGAGTTGGGAAATAGAAAATTTGGTGACACCACTAATATGACCTAGCCCTCCCCACAAAAAAATCCTGATCAAGCCCTCTCCTCTGACCCGCCTCCGTTCTGGTCTCACTTCTGTGTTCTGATATCTAGTATTTCATTGATGTTCAAGAAATTTTAAGTAACTCCAGAGGTGGGATCCTTCCTAGATTATAGTGAAAAAGAGTTTGATCTAGTACTGTAAACTGATTGGAAAGGACCTGAAGAGGCTTCGGTACTGGTTAGCACTAATAAGGCCAGAGTTGACAATCTGCCTTGGGTTCCTCAATACTGGAAAGATGATTTGTTGAGACACAAGATGGATTTTAAACAGCACAAGAAGGCTAGAGGGTAGGATTTAATGAAGAGAGAGAGAGGGAATGAGGAAGAGAGAATGTTTGGCTGCCTGACAAGTCAAATGTGAAATAAAATAACTAGAATATTTGTAAGACACCGTAAATTTCAAAAGATAGGGAACGGCACACCGGGTTATATCAATGAATCATCAAATTTACAGCAACAGGAAAGTTTTATCAGATAGTAAGTAGATACCGGGCAGAAAGGGATACATCCCTCTGTGTGCAAGCAATTTCAAGTTAAAAACAATTACGGCAAATGGATGAAGATCTGCAATTTATAAGAAGGCTGTAATAACCTGAGACCCATTTATATTTTGATGTCTTGGATGTAAATGATTGATAGAAAATAAATTTGTTCGGTTCTGACTGCACATGAAATAACTTTTTAGTTAAAGGTGTATAAGAACGGACATACTGTGGATGGATGCTAGTAGACAGACCAGTGCCTACTTGGAGTATAGCATGTAAGGCATATAGAATTTACAACAATCCTTTGAAGAATGTAAGATCGGGGGGGCGTATTATTGACTTGAAAAGAGTAACTATTATACTGCTGCATTTAACAAAGGAAAAGCGAAGGTGTGTCCCACTTAAGGAAAGCTAATAAGCATCATACCCTAAGGAAGACAAGCAACAAATTTTTCCACTGAAAGGGTTTTTTTCCTTCCAAAAAAATAGAATTTGTTTTCCCTCTTTTTCATGATGCAAAGACAAGCAAATCCTGAATGTTTAAAAAATTAGGCAAAACATTTAAATAGGTGTCCAACCCAAGGCAGAAACCTTAGAAGAGTTGGGTTGGGATTTCACACTGCATCTATGGATTTTGATGAGCTCTGAGGATGTAACTTAAAAACACCATTGTTTTCCATCTTTTCCAAAAACAGATCAGCATATTTACAAAACATATAGGGTGGTAATAATTATTTCTTCTTTTAACAATATTCAACACCATCTCCTGTGTGATAGTACCCTGTCCGGTCCTTCCAGGCTCATTTCAGCAAGATTACGTTCACATCCATCATAAACTGAAAACACATGACACCACCTAAATTGTGGAGCCTTTTTTCCAAGGGCTTAAGCAAGCAACATGGATGGCTAGTAGTCATTTCTTATATCTCATATGTTCTCATACCTTTCTCTTTCCACAAGCCTTTTAAGTTGAGACCTTATCCCAGTCTGCGTCTGTGTTGGAATTACTTTTTGATATGTTTTTAAACCTTTTCTTTTTTTTCTTTTTAAAAAAGATGTTTTTAAAGATGTTTTGTTTTAATATATTTTAAAGTCTGTTTTTATGATGTTTTAAAATGTTTCTAGTGCTTTTGTTTGCCCCCCTGGGCTGCTGCTAGGAGGAAGGGCCGGATATACACCTAATAATAAAGAAAAATAAATAAATATGTCCTTCACTCTGTGGCAATTTCTTCAGTTGCAGCAGCACCACTGGGATGTGCTCCAATCACAGGCATTGCTACAGAATAGATCATTCTACCAGTTTCCTCAGTATTGTTCCCCTCTTTAGGGATGGGGGAAGAAATTGATTTCGTTTATATTTAAAGGCAAATCCATCGAATTCACACTTTCCAAAACAATATGTGAACTGAAACACAGCCATCCTTCAAATTTTGCACTTATCCAAATATTACAATGCAGCTCTCCAGCCAAACAATGTTTACAAAAATAGTATCATAGAATAGTAGAGTTGGAAGGGGCCTATAAGGCCATCAAGTCCAATCTCCTGCTCCATGCAGGAATCCAAGTTATACACCTGACAGGTGGCTGTCCAGATACCGCTTGAAGGTAGTTGGAGATCCCACCACCTCCCTAGATCATTGGTTCCATTGCCGGACTGCTCTAATGGTTAGGACGTTTTTCCTGATGTTCAGTCAAAGTCTGGCTTCCTGTAACTTGAGCCCATTATTCCTTGTCTTGCACTAGCACTTGCACTGGGATGATTGAGAAGAGATCCTGGCTGGCCCTCTTCTATGTGACTTTTCAAGTACTTGAACAGTACTATCATATCTTTCCTCAGTTTTCTCTTCTCAAGCCTGAACATGCCCAGTTCTTTCAGTCTCTCCTCATAGGGCTTTGTTTCCAGTCCCCTGATCATCCTCGTTGCCCTCCTCTGAATCTCTCCCCGTTTGTCTGCATCCTTCTTGAAGTGCAGTGTCCAGAGTTGGATGCAGTATCTAAGATGAGGCCTAGGATGTGCTGAAAAGAGGGGAACTAGTACTTCATGCGATTTTGAAATTAAACTTCTGTTAATTTAGCCTAAAATAGCAATTGCCTTTTTTGCAGCCACATCACACTGTTGACCCATATTCAGCTTGCGATCAACAACAGCTTCAAGATCCTTCTCGCATGTAGTATTATTGAGCCAAGTATCCCCCATCTTATAACTTTGCATTTGATTTCTTTTTCCTAGGTGTAGAAATTTGCACTTATCTCTGCTAAATTTCATTCTGTTGTTTTCAGACCAATGCTCCAGCCTATCAAGATCCCTTTGAATTTTGTTTCTGTCTTCCAAGGTATTAGCTATCCCTCCCAATTTTGTATCATCTGCAAACTTGATAAGCATTCCCTGCACCTCCTCATCCAAGTCATTAATAAAAATGTTGAAGAGCACTGGGCCCAGGACCAAGCCCTTTGGTACCCCGCTAGTTACCTCCCCCCAGTTTGAGAAGGAACCATTGATAAGCACTCTTTTGAGTATAATTCCGTAGCCAACAGTGGATCCATCTGATAATGGATGTGCATATTAGGGGAAAGTTCATAAAATGAATATTTTCATGAAAACAACATATAAAAAATGTACTGTATTAGAAAAATGCTTTAAAATGTGTACATTAATCAAAACCGCATACAAAAATGTTTAGTAGGAGAAATTCACACTAAAATGATGAATTTTCAGGAAGATTTTATTTTTAAAAATCACAAATTGCTGCAGAAATGTGGAGAACTGAATTTAAGACTGAAAAAAGAAGCTAAGACAACCAAAGTTGACAGATCCTTCCACCCCTACTTCTCATGATCCCGATCCTGGAGATGAAATTGGGTGGAGAAACAAGCCCCCTTCGGACTCATTAAATGTAACTAAACTGACTTTAAAAGTACATGTTAGTGTGATATCCATCCACTTGTCTACTCCTTTTGTTGCCTTTTCCTTTCCTCTTCCTGCAATGCCCAGAATCAAAATGTCAGTGAAATATAGCTCTCATTTGGTACCCTGCAGGCCACATCAGGGTGAATGAACTGGGGATGCATAAACTTCTCATAGTTCAACATAACAGGGATCAAGGCTTTTGCAAGGGAGCATCGGAAGCCGCCTTATACTGAGCCAGGCCATTGGCCCATCTAGGTCAGTATCATCTATACTGGCTAACAGTGACTCTCTGGGTTTCAGACAGGGAGCCTTTCCCAGCCGTACCTGGTGATGCTGGGGTTTGAACCTGGGACTTTCTGCATGCAAAACTGAAGCTGTACAGCTGAGCTACAGCCCTTGCAAAACATAAGAACATAAGAAGAGCCTGCTGCATCAGGCCAGTGGCCCATCTAGTCCAGCATCCTGTTCTCACAGTGGCCAACCAGGTGCCTGGGGGAAGCCCGCAAGCAGGACCTGAGTGCAAGGACACTCTCCCCTCCTGAGGCTTCCGGCAACTGCTTTTCAGAAGCATGCTGCCTCTGACTAGGGTGGCACAGCACAGCCATCACGGCTAGTAGCCATTAATAGCCCTGTCCTCCATGAATTGGTCTAATCTTCTTTTAAAGCCATCCAAGCTGGTGGCCATTACTGCATCTTGTGGGAGCAAATTCCATAGTTTAACTATGCGCTGAGTAAAGAAGTACTTCCTTTTGTCTGTCCTGAATCGTCCAACATTCAGCTTCTTTGAATGCCCACGAGTTCTAGTATTGTGAGAGAGGGAGAAGAACTTTTCTCTATCCACTTTCTCAATGCCATGCATAATTTTATACACTTCTATCATGTCTCCTGTGACCTGCCTTTTCTCTAAACTAAAAAGCCCCAAATGCTTCAACCTTTCCTCGTAAGGGAGTCGCTCCATCCCCTTGATCATTCTGGTTGCCCTCTTCTGAACCTTTTCCAACTCTATAATATCCTTTTTGAGAAGAGGCGACCAGAACTCAGAAAAGGCTCAAAAGAGCTTGTCAAAAGGTGAAAAGGGACTCATATTGAGCCCCTTGTTCTGACAATTTTTCCTTCTCCAGACCCAAAGGCCGGCCTACTTTCAAGTAGTAGCCACTACAGAGGAATTGCCAGTGGAGGGTAGGCAAATGGGACTCTGCCTTTCAACCTCAGTCTTGATTCCTCCAAGCCCACCTTCCTGCCCTCCTACTCCTAACCAGACCAGGGGATGGCCCTGGCTGTCAGACTGCACCAGTCTCAGCGTTGCCATTATTGAACTCAGCAAGGAGGAAGAGGAGGAGGAGGGGGGACAAAACTAGAATTACTTGTCTCTGCCTGTCATGGGCTTTGGATCCACCCTACAGTCCCAATGGGCAGAGCTTGGAGAAGTTAATTTTTTGAACTACAACTCCCAACAGCCCCAGCCAGCATGGCCACTGGATTGGGCTAATGGGAGTTGTAGTTCAAAAAAGTAACTTTTCCAAGCTCTGCCAATGGGCACAAAACACTGCTGGAGTTTGCTTTCGGATTTATTTTTTTTAATCGAAATTGATTTTACCAGGTGATGCCACCCTCCCTAGTTTTTGTTTTGGCTTCAAGACTGTGACAGTTCATACATCCTAAAAAGTTCCAGCAAAGTCTAAACTATTATTCCAATGAAAACTGATTTGAGAACTGTATTCAAATTCTTGTAGGTACCGCATTTAGGTAACCACAACTACACCATTGCAAGTGGTCAATGAAACACAGACATGGAGGGCAATTTAAATATACTGAATATCACTCCCCAAGAGAAAGCATGAGTTTAGTTATGAGTTAGTAAATGGGTTTAGAAGAACATGGCAAGTGTATTTTTTAAAAAAACAGCAACAACCAAATGCTGGATTTTTGAAAGAAAAAACAGACTGTTTTCCTCAGTAGATGTGTTTTCTTCAATAATTCTAATGTAATACTCTGATGGATTAATTGCTGATCCAGTCCAACCCCTCAAAGTCTTAAACAAAACCAATTTGTTTTGTATATGATCCCCTCCAAATTTTGCAGTTTTTTAAAAAAATCTTGTTGATACTTATGCTTTAATACTGTTTTACGGTCTATATTATATTTTATAATTCCAGTTCTGTAAACTGCTGAGATATTTTCTGAATGAAGAAGCGGTTTATAAATTCTGAAATAAATAAATAAGCAAACAAACAATGACCGAGGGCTGAGGTTCCTGATAATATCCAGTTAAAGAGCTGCCAAGTTCTTGACAGCTGATCGATTTCAGCACAATCTTGACTCTGGGTGAGTACAGCTACTGCACCCATCATTTTATTTGTTTGTTTAAATATTTACAAACCACACTTTCTTATAAAAAAGGGCAGTGTACAACATAAAGACATAATGCTTCAACAGCTTCAATAAAAACATAAACAGAGAGGTTGGTTTAAAAAATCACATTCCAAAGGCCTGTCTGACCAACACTAAAACAAAGCAGGAATGACTCTTGACAGAGCTATTGGCAAGGAGTCCCACAGGGAAGGGCCTCCACACTAAAGGTTGCATCCCTGGTAAAGGCTGACTGAATCACAGTGGTGGCAGGGCCACCAAAAGTGCCCTATCAGAAGATCTCTGTGATTGAGGTGGAATGCAAGGCTCCAGGACGTCCTTTACATTAGACCCGAGTTGCGTAGGGCTTTATTGATTAACACAAGTACCTTGAACATGGCCCAGTAGCAAATCGGCAACCAGTGCAGCTCTCTGAGCAGTGGAGAACCTGCTCCTGTGAGCCGTCGGCTGCTGCATTCTTCACTAGGTGCAGCCTCCAGACCAGACACAAGGGCAGTCCCACACAAAGAGTGTTATAGTAATCAAGTCTTGCATACCCAAACATCAGTGTCCACTGGCCATGACCTCTGATGTCAACTCTGCTGTGCCCACTGGCCACATTATATGGTAGCCATGGATTTGGCATTAATGAAAAAGGGCTGCAGCCTTTTTCTCCCTAACACTGTGGAACAGGACACTGTAAGGGCATGGCCAGTGGATGTCATGGTGTGGGGGTTAGCAGGCATGGTGTCACTCCCTCCTCACACATTCGATTAATGCACTGAGGAGGGCCATTTGTCTGCACATACCTTGTAATGCCAAATGCTTACCCAATTCATTTCCCAAAATAAGTTCACCTGAGAACTTTCAGCTCAGCCATGGTTCATGGCTGATGCAACTTTACCATAAAACTCAGACTCCATTGCAGTCTACCTGTGCCCAGACATTTGCCCAAACAGGTAAACACATGAAGGGTTAACCTGGGGATGGGATGGGGGCACACACACAATCCCCACCTCCAACATCCCCAGTGGTGCCAGCTACACTTCAGCTCATGGTACAATTGCACAAAGGTCTGGAGGGGTTTTTAAAGGATGTATGTTTGAATGTGCCTGGAAACTGTCACTGTGACCATTGGAAACCCTGGAAAGTCAGGGTTCTGGCTTGTAGGCATTCAGCTGAACACACTCCTTCGGACCTTTGCACTAATTGCACAAAGATCTGAAGATCTGGAGTGTCCAGGGATGCTGGGGATGGGGCTTGCATGTACACCCCTCCCCCTATCCTTGGCTTAACCCTTCATGTGTGCAAACAAATACCATAACACAGCTATAGCCTAAAAAGCATAAGAACAGTCTTGATGTCACAAGGAATATCCAGTCCAGGATTCTATTTCCAACAGCGTCTGGCCAGATGTCTCTGGAAGCTCACCAGCTAGGTATCAGAATGGCCTGGTCCTTTTTGAGTTGGTCACCATCATTTTGTAATCATGCCTCCTCCTCCTCCTCCTACCTGGCTTTTCATTGCAAACCACCCAAAACTGGCTTCCACATCACCTCTCAAATAAGGTTGCAAGTTTACTCAATTAATCAGAACTTTACAAGAACAGCCATGACTGGCAGGCCCTGCATTAGAACGGGCACAGGAGATGATACCTTTTCAAAGATGGTGTCTGCTACTATGTGCATGTGCGTGCATGATCTAAAATCAATGAAAGTACACTTTTTTCTTCAGAATGATTGTTTTATTAATATGAAAATGTATGCAAATTTAATTAACCAATCAATTAGGGGAGAAAACCTCATAAAATTAATCTAAGATTTCCTAAATTGGGTGGCATTATTAGCAATGTTAGACTCAAGCATGCCAGTTCATCTATAGCTCTTTCTTAGATGTTTATTTTGGTACATTTTGGTACAAAATGAACACTCCCAGGAGGTGTTCAAATGGACCATTTGCATGGAGTCTACATGCATAGACCTGGATGCACACAGGCTGCTGTATTATTATCCAAGATTCTCACATTCCAGGGTCTACATATATAGCAACCTCTACATATCTGTGCACATGTGCAGTGCAATTTCTGCCTTTGAACATGTGAAGCTTGGAGACAGGGTGCAATCTCGCCTCTTTCCTGCATTCATTTGTACCCAAATAAATGTACGAAAAAGGCTTCAATCACAAATGTTTTCCCCTCAGATCCATTTAAGCTTTCATGTAGTATTATAAATCCTTTCCAATATCAATATCAAGTTTTTTTTTCTGCATCTCACCCATGATAAAAGATAAAGAAAAATGCCAGGGGAAAAAATATAGCTTTGCACCAGTCACCCCAAGTGTTTCTACAGTTCTCTGGCCTCAAGGGCATTGCAGATACCAAGGAACCCAGAGATGATTTCAACACAAACAGCATCTGACAATACATACATATCAATCTTCTTTGGAGAGCATGTGTTATCCAACCTGAGCCTATAGTTAGAGGATGGGCCACAAATGTTAAAACATAAAATGAGTTTTTCAACCATCATTCATTGGGGAGAGGCCATGAGCACTGTACTGTATGCAAATTCCAGATAATTTTTTCCTTTTCATTTTATGCAAATAAAATACCGTTTATTTGCAATTGGCTATCCAAGAGAGAATGAAGAACAAGATGGATGCAGGAAGCAGGAAAGGAGGCTACAGATGAAGTGAAGTCCGAATCCAGATCTCTGGATAGTCCTGGAGCATACAGTACCCACCACTTTGAAGTGTCTGCTAGAAACATATTGTGCTCATGTTTTTTTTTAAAAAAAACATATAGATAGAAAGATAGATAATGATAACCCCCCACCCAAAAGACAAAAAGCAGGCAAATCTTCTTGTACAAATCTCACAGTGGAAAGATCAAGTGAAGCCAAAACCAGTGAATTCTGGATTTGGCATTTGCCTTCCAACACATACCATTAAATGGCAATGCCAAATGTAAATTATTCACTAGGATAGTGTTAGCATTGCCTAGGATTATGGCTGAATGAGAGAAAGAGAGAGAGAGAGAGAAAATATATAAAGACAATGGTGATGAAAGTTCGGAAGCAACAGATGCTAAAGACTGCCAAACTGGGAATGGAGAAGGCAAGCAGCTTGGCTGCTCCGATTTCACAGCATGTGATGGTATGCCAACAACAACGTACGCAAGCTATCTGAGGTGCGGCCCAACGCCAGCTTCCGCAGGCGATATGAGAGCAAAGAAGACAGAAACGAAGGAGAAAAGAAAAAGAAAAAGCACAACAGCCAAGCTGATGCATGTGCTGATTTGGGGGAATTGGAAAGAGGCAGATGAAAGTGATAATAATTAATGAGGATGGGAAGCAGATCCTGTTATGCCAGCAGGTAAAAGGAGAAAGATCTAAGCCTGTTGCATGAGAGATAGAAAGAGGAAGGAGGCGTGTTTCCACAGCGGTTAAGAACATCAAGACTTTCAAAAACCACAACACATTGCATGTGTATCAAGAGACAGAGCCATTTTGGAGGAGAGAAAGAAAAGCAGAACATTTAAGCAGCCCCTGTTGCCACTATTGCATGGATGTTTACACCACAATTATTCGGGGGGGGGCACAGCAAAAATAAATAAAACTATAAAATCCTTATTCTGCTTTTGCAAATCCAACCGTTAGTATATACTGGCAAAATGCCGTTCGTTTTATCGTTGTGATTGTGTGGGTGTGTACACACATGTGTGGAGGAAGGGCTTGATTACTGCAGGGACGCAGGTGAGAGTATGCTGTGCACTCTGTACATACAGAGACACATGGCACACATCCCAGTACTTTCTATGGGATCTGTAAGGGCTATATCTGCCCCCTGCCCCCTAGTGATCCCAACAGCTGATAATCAAGCTTGTTCCTACTTCATAGAACAATGTGACAGACTGCTGGGAACTGGATTTATGTAACGGGAAAAGGCTAGCATATGAAAAAGGTGTGCCTTTGTGCTTTGACCTAACATGACTAGCTCAATGTTCAGTGCTATTCTAGCCACACGGCAACTACTTATAGAAAAGTGGTTCCTGAACGCTTTTGAGAGAACCCCAAAAAATCAAACAATTGTGGCTTTCATTTTTTTTTTTTGAAGGGGGGATGTCTGGTACTGCCCCAGAAATATTACCTAATGTAAAGTGTTTTGTCTTGCCGAGAAACTCTTTTTGGAAGCAGCCCATGTGTCCAAAAGTAGCATGTTTTGCGAATGTTCCAAAAGGTGGTTTTTAAATGGAAAAATATGCCTTCTTTTGTTCGGACCCTCGTTATTTGCTCAGCCCAGTGATTCACTGGACCCTGAGTGCAGGCAATCTTATGATTCCCCCCACCCTCTGCTTTAACAAGAAATGGGTCCTTGACACAGAGCAGCACAGGGTTTTGCTCAGCGGAGGGAAATTATTATGGCTCACAAAAGGAAGTGGATTTCCAAGGAGCAGCTATAAAAAAAGCTCCAGTTAATTATAATATTTATGGCTCGGCAAGGGCTTCCTAAATTAGAATGTTTCTTTTGGGAAAATGGCTAATTTTTAACAGGTGAAGTAGAAAGAAATTGGAGGTGGGAAGGTGGAATCAAGCTGTTCTGCAACGTACCACAAAGTAGGGATAGGCAACTGTCAGCCCTGAAACTCCCTTGGCCTCTAGAATAGTCCATACTCCTAAAGGGCTCCTCTCCCTTATGCACCTCAGTGAGTAAGTAGCTCAGTTGCTCACTCCTGCACACTTAGCGCAGGACTAAAGTGAATGAGTAGCTCAGTGAGTGCATAGATCAGTTGCTTGCACACAGGCATGGACAGAGTTAAAGGCCTCTGTGTGTCCTGTCTCTGACTACATGAAAATGGAAATGGACTGCCTTCAAGTCGACCCCGACTTATGGCGACCCTAAGAATAGGGTTTTCATGTTAAGTGGTATTCAGAGGGGGGTTACCATTGCCTTCCTCTGAGGCAGGGAGGCAGCGACTGGCCCAAGGTCACCCCATGAGCTTCATGACTGTGTGGGGATTCGAACCCTGGTCTCCCAGGTCGTAGTCCAACACCTTAACCACTACGCCACACTGGCTCTCTCTGACTACATAAGGGTGCATAATAAGGACAAGACTCTTCCTATGCCTCGCTTAGCCTTCAGTCTTTGCTAAATACTAACAGGACCCCTGTTAATAGCTGGTCAAGGTTATAAGGTCTTGAATAACCACGGTGATAGTGGGTTGTTTTTTTTAAAAAAAAGAACAAGAAAAAAAGATCATAGGAAGCATTTTGCATCTTTCAAGTACAGCCATCCCCAAACAGGGGAGGGGAGAGGGAAATATTCATTTGCAAGCATGCCAACAGCAAAATTCAGAACGTGGCTTACCCCAGATACGATAAGTTCTCCTCCCAGATTCTGAACTTCTGCCTTCACCTTGCTGCAGATATTAAGCTGGTGACAGTATAGGGCAATGCGCTGAAGGTACGCTAATAGATCTTGCTTACAAGCTGAATCAGGACACTACAAATAGAGAGAGAGAGAGAGGTAAACACCATGTATTTGATTGACTTTGGTTTATATGCCTAATATACAAGGAAGAACCAGCAGATTTGCCAATACTATAGAGGAGGCATTTGTTTTGCTTAACTATTTTGGCTATGTATTTGACAAAGGCCAGTTCTTTCCCTTAGCTCAAGACTGCGAATTAAAGTGCAAAAGGACCCACAGGCTAAAAAAAGAAGGGGGGGAAAGGAACACCACTAGGATTGTTTGTCAGTTATCTGATGAGCTGTAAAGCAGATAGAGTAATCTCTCTAGCCATTTCCTTAGGACATGGCTCCATTTGCACGAAACACAAGGTTCTACCAATGCATAATACTCATTCTAAATGTGGTTTTATCATATTGTACACCGCCCTGAGAGCCTGTTGCTATAGGGCGGTTTAAAAGTGTAATAAAATAAATAAAATAAATAATTCTTTATGGTACAGCAAGGACCACATTCAAAGGAGATGCTTTCAGGTCCACAAACCGTTAATAAGGATGAAAATGAAGCCATTTTGTCAAGTCACAACCAGCAAAGGAAAATTTCACTCCACTAGTGGAACACCACCTGTGGTATGCTTGTGACATATTGCAGAAATCAAAAACGGCAGGGGAAATTTTAATTTTTTCAAAATAAGCCAATGCTGGGAAGGTTTTATAATTGTTTCAACAACTTGAAACAATATAAGTGACAGCTCCAGAGGGGAGGGGGAGGCTGACTGCCGTTTTCATCATAACAGAAGATGCACCACTTCCAACAATAAAAACATGCAGCATTAACATTATGAGTTGAGTCTCAAACTGTTTTTGACAAATCAGAGAAATAAAACCTGGTTAGATGGGGGATACTTATGAGATGGGGAATACTTGGCTCGGCAATACTACATGAGAGAAGGATCTTGGGATTGTTGTTGAACACAAACTCAATATGAGCCAACAGTGTGATGTGGCTGCAAAAAAGGCAAATGCTATTTTAGGCTGCATTAACAAAAGCATAGTTTGCAAATCATGTGAAATTAGTTCCCCTCTATTCGGCACTGATTAGGCCTCATCTTGAGTACTGCATCCAGTTCTGGGCACCACACTTTAAAAAGGATGCAGACAAACAGGGACAGGTTCAGAGGAGGGCAACGAGGATGATCAGGGGACTGGAAACAAAGGCCTTTGAGGAGAGACTGAAGGAACTGGGCATGTTTAGCCTTGAGAAGAGAAGACTGATAGCACTCTTCAGCGTGAGCAGGAAGAACACACATTCGGGGCACAGCAAACGACAGGACATATTACACTCATTCAAGGGGGAATTAACAACTGAACATGAGCTGACTATTTCACAAGCGATATACATAGATAGATATAATATACAGATAGTTACAAGAACTAAAATACTGGTTAAGCATGCAGAATTCAAGTGGAACTGGCAGCTGTTTGGTTAAAATGGAGGGTCAGGAGAGGTGAGAGGAACCTAATGCCAAGTAGGGTTGCCAGGTTCAGGGCCTGAGACTGATCCTGTATCTTTAGGAGAAGAGAAAGTCAGCCAAGCGCAGGTGTTCTTGCAACTCTGTAATGGGAAAAACCACAAGGTGGAATTCTCCCTTCCCGCTGCACAATTTTTAAAGATACGGAAGACGTCTTGGTTGCCAGGCCCGGCCTCCACAAGGTCTTCTGTATCTTTAAAAGTTGTGCAGGGGAAAGGGAGAATTCCATCTTGTGGTTTTTCCCATTACAGTGTTGCGAGAACACCTGCACTTGGCTGACTTTCTCTTCTCCTAAAGATACAGGATCAGTCTCAGGCCCTGAACCTGGCAACCCTAATGCCAAGTATGGAGAAGGGAGGGTGGGAGGCACCAGCTAGACATGTGTAGAGCCAGAGGAAGCTATCAGAATACGAGTGCACATTGCTGCCAAGAAACACAGGTATCCCTGTGAGAGCCAATCAGAGAAAAATAAGAGAGATTCAGGACAAATATTAACCTATACCAAGGAGGAGGAAGTGGGATGAAACCTTCAGGGGAATCCAGAGGTTGTCCTCCTTGGACTTCAGGGTGGTTCTTTATGAATTCTTTGGGTTCTAATTCTTACGTGAGGCTGACGAGTGCTGATGTGACCAACTCAGGAGATGACCAACTCAGCTCCTGCCGATGATCTCAGTGATCAAGCTGGGTTATCAGGTGTGGTTCCTGAGGTACAGTGGACCTAAATTGTTCAAGGTTTTGTAAATTAATACAAGGCTCTTCAACCTGGCTTGGGAGTGGATGGGCAGCCAGTGCAGTTGTTTCAAAAGTGGTGTCACATGTTGTCGGCCATGTGCCCCCATCAGCAATCTGGCTGCCGCATTTTGCACTGGCTGAAGCTTCCAAACCAGGGCCAAGGCAGCTCCACATAGAGTACACTGCAGTAATCCAACCTTACATGGAATATAGTGGTCAGGTTATCTTTGTCTAGGAACGGCCATAGTGGACGAACCACACAAAGCTATATAGCCACAGAGGATACCTGGGCCTCTCTTGTCAAAGATGAATCCAGGAGCACTCCTAAGCTACAGACCTGCTCTTTCAGAGGGAGCATGACCCCATCCAGAATAGATAACTTGCCTATCTCCCAGTCATGAGAACCACCTACCTAAAGAGCCTCCATCTTCCCAGGTTTCAAGCACAGTGTATTGGCCCTCATCTAGTCCACTACAGCATTCAGACACCAGTCCAGAGCGTTCACAGCGTCTCCTGATTCAGCTGTGATGGAGAAACAGAGCTGCGTGTCATCAGCATTTTGATCCCAAACTCCTAATGACCGCACCCAACGGCTCCATTTAGATATTAAATAGCACTGGGGAGATAACAGTACCCACAGCACAAGTGCCAGGGGTCCGAGGAACACTCACCCAGTGTGACTCTCTGGACGTGACGCTGAAGGTAAGAGCAGAACCACTGTAATGCAGTGCCTCCATCACCCATCCCACTGAGTCGGTCCAGGAGGATACCACGGTCAATGGTATCAAATGCCACTGAGAGATCGAACAGAAGTGGCGGGGTCACACTCCCCCGTCTCTCTCACGATAAAGGTCATCCATCAGGGCGACCAAGGCTGATTCTGTTCCGAAACCAAGTCTGAATCCAGATTGTGATGGATCTAGATAATCTATCTCATCCAGGAATACTTGCAGCTGCTCTAAAACCACCTTCTCCACCACCTTTGCCATGAAAGCGGTGTTGGCAACTAGTCTATAGTTGTTACACTCCATTTGGTCCAGTGTGTGCTTTTTTGAAAGGGAAGTGGGCATCACACCATCATGCAAAGATGCATTTACCACACCTGTCACCCATTCAGTCACCCCAACGAGTGGTTGGGCGCATCACTGCAAGCATCTTGTCCACATAATCAGGCCGCATTAACTGGAATTGATCCCACAACACTGGGTTCAACATTGCATAGGACACATCCGCTGTAACTACCACAACAGCGGCACCTAAATCACTTGCCTCATAAGCCTTTTGTTTTCTATACTTTTCCAGCAAACTGAAGATTTCAGAGACAAGGCACTAGGAAAATACTTGAAATGCCAGCTAGGCTGAGCTTCTCAGTAATGCAGTGCCTCCAAGCAGCAGAACAGGTCTGACAATTGAAACATAGGAAGCCACCATCGATCAAGTCAGCTCCTTGGCCCATCTAGGTCAGTACTGTCTGACTAGCAGAAGCTCCCTAGGATTTCAGGCCACAGTCTCCCCAACCCTACCTGGAAATGCCCCTAGATGTGCCTTGTGCTTGACTAAAGCATAAAGGACAGAACTGAAACATGGGAGTTTCATGAAAACCTGGAACTTGGCAAGATGGAGGGAAAAGCAGAGTTCCCGTCAAGATACACACTTGGCAGGAAAAGAGTGTGCAGAGGTGCACCCTAACGGCAGTTACGTTGCTTTGTTTCTCGATGCTCCTTAAATCAATAAAACCAATGCTGAGAGAATTCCGTCTCTTCTGAATTCTGTATATATAGAATGCCATGAATCTCTCTCTCTCTCTCTCTCTCTCTCTCTCTCTCTGCCTCTCTCTCTCTCTCTCTCACACACACACACACACACACAGACAAAGAGACAGACAGACAGACATAGACACACACACCTCTATAACTTTCAGGTGTAAATCCCAAAGAGGGACTTTTCTCACTTAACAACAATTTAACACACTCATATTTATTCTACTCTGGAGGCCCTTGGATCCAAAGAGAAACTTTGAAACAAAATCTCTGAGGAACTGAGAAAGAGTTTAAAGAGAAGGGTTTTACGGCAAATTAGGACTGACGACCTCTCTCCCTCTCCCTCTTTCGAAGAGTAATTAAAAATGCAACAGTCCGTAAAAAGTTTACATTGCACGGAGGTCTCAGACCTTCCATAAAGTCTCCTCATAATCTGCAGCTCTAAGGAAGGACAAGTAACCCTGGATGATTTTTAAGAAGAGTTATGCCTCCAGTAGTCTTCTCTGGTGCTCCGTTTCTGCCGAATGGCTGCTCTGATTTCTTTGTATATCACTCACAGTTAGGGATGGGCGATCTCTCCATTTTTCGCCTCTTAATTAGCTCAGTTTTTCTGAGCTTTCTTAGTGAACTCTTGGGAAAATTCTCTTCTTCCTCAAGACAGGGGTGAGGAACTGGATCCAGCCAGTAGGCTGAATCCTTATCTCTCCATCTCCTCTGGGCAAGGCCATCCACCTGTCAATCAACTGGTGTCACAATGACACCAGGTGACCCATTTTTGCACAGTGTTCTGCAAGTGCTGACAATCAGCTGATCGTTTCTGATTGTTGGGGCTTCTGCGCACAGCGCTAGCCAACCCCTACCAATCAAGTGTAAGAGTTCATAATGTTGGGGCACCCGGGGAAGGTGTCTGTAACTCTTTCCTGGAGATTCCCCCATTGGCCCAAAACACCTTTGCAAATGGGATCACTGGTAAGGGCAGCCTGTGTGGAGAGCTTGCAACAGTGGCAGAAGCATCATCTTTAAAGGACTGGATTGATTGTGGCAAGAGGCACTGGCAAGGTTCTTTTATGGTGATAGATGCAGGATGATAAGAGCATCTAAGTTTTAAAGATGAAACCTCCACAAGCTCTCCTGACTCACCCCCATCCCACTCCACAATAGCAAGTTTTGGGAAGGAGGTGCCAATGGTGGAGAGTAGTGGCATTAGGATGAGCCCAGCCTTGGGCCCTGAATATCTGATCTGATCAGGAATTAAGATCAGCAGAGGAGGCCCTCCTGGTGGTTGCACCGCGCTTAGAGGTTTAGGCAGAGAAGGCTCACGAGAGGGCCTTTTTGGTGATGGCCCCAAGAATGTGGAAATACATCCCTACAGAGGTGCATCTGTCGCCATCTCTTTACAGCTTCGATTGGATGGGGAATCTGTGGCCCTCCAGATGCTGGTGCTGTTCAGTCTATTTCTATACCCCTTAATGTATATCAAACTATCTCTACGCAGTGTACAGAAGGTAAAACAACAAATGGTATAAAAATATACAGTAAAACCATAATGCAAACAATACATAAAAATGCAAATTAAGAAATAAATACCAAAACAATTCCTTCGCACTTTCCACCCAACATCTCTCACCCTCCTGGCTCTCGCCCTGGGCCCATGGTGGTGGATTGCATCCAGGTGTGTAGTGGTCCAGGGTCACAAGGGGTCATGGACCCTTTACTTTTTCGGGAGCAGAGTCCTGATTTACGAGACAATCATCATGGAAAGGGACAGTGTTAGCCACTGAGAAGAGTCGTTGTCCTTTCATGCTGATCGGAGCAAATTAGAATGAAAGGAGGTGAGTCAGCCACTGAGAAGACTCTTCTCAGTAGCTAACTCACAGGTTCGCCTTTCATGTTGTTTGGCTCCTTGGGATGTCTGTTGCAGTGGAATGTGGACTTGGAGATGATATGGAGAGCAAGGGAGATGAGGAAAAGTGGAAAGGGGGCATGGCTTGAAGGGGCATAGCTGTGACTATCATGAAGGGGCCCTGCACTTCTGAATTTGCCACTACACTACTGATTGCATCTCCCAGGCAGCATGGCCAATGGTCAGGGATGATGGGAGATGCAGTCCATGATCTGGAGGGGACTAGGTTGGGGTGGAGGAAGGATAACTGTTTATAGGCTTGTGTTTGTTCATTTCAGGGGTTGGGAATCTGTGGCCTTCCAGATGTTTCTGCCCTGTAACTCTCATCCATCCCAACCTGCATGGCCAATTGGAGGATATGAGGGTTGGGGAAGGCTGGTTTATAGGCTTCTTTGGTTATTTCAGGATTGGGGAACCTGTGGTCCTCCAGATGTTGGCAGACTGCAATTCCCATCATTCCTAGGCAGTGCACGGGCAATAGTCAGGGAGACATAGTCCGAGATCTGGAGGCTACCACGCTGGGAGAAGCAGCTTTACATGAAGCACACACATCCAGATGCATACCATAAAGTCGGGAGAAAATGATTTAGCAGGGTAGGCTCTGCTGGTCATATTCATTTTGAAATTACCTGATCGGCCACAGCACGAGCCAATTTGTCCATTCTTGAGCCAGCTTCTGCAATCTTCTTGGCAGCATTAATGACATCAGATGTATTCTTTAATGGTCCCTTACCCCTGGAAAATGCAAGGTAATTACAGCGCCATCTAATTAAATTATGGAAATAAATAGAGTTAATACCTTGGATAAGAGTCTTTTTTTAAAAAAAAACAACACTTTTTTTTAAAGAACTGTGGTATGAATGCCTTCCCAATTTAATACATTACCTTTAAACTACTTATTATAGCATAGCTTGATTAGAAGGAAAGGGGGAAAATAAATAAAGGAAAGGCTTTCTGGATTTCCTCTTATGTTCCAAAATGCTTTGCCAGCACTCTTCTCTGATTTTGCCTCCAAGCTCATGAACTATGTTAAATAGTATGTGCATTTTTAAGTGCTCATTAAGATGGCATCCCCTGGGGAATGCAAAACTTTTTCAACCCCCCCTCCCCCAGTTATTCCCAAGTTGTGCTTCATATAAAAAGCTGCCAAATCAAATGCAGACATGGGCAGTGAGGGTTTCAATGGGGTGGGAAGCAACTTGCACAACAAGCATCAATGATCCACCCATGGACATATTTAGGATTAAGCAGCAGCAGCAGCTTATTTTTAGAGTCACTTTTGGTGGTAACTTTTCATAACTACTAGAGGACAAATAATAACCCCACCACTTCGGGGCTCATTTCATTGTTCATCACAGTCACTGAGTACAGAAATAGGGACTCTTGAAATGTCATCGCATCAATATGAAAATCATCCTTCTGTACGGAGCACCCTTGCAAAACAAGAAGTAGCTAATTCACAGCTAGACTGCGCTGCCCTCAGCTCCACGCTTTTGGGGACACAACTCAGTGGAAGAGCACCAGCTTTGCATGCAGACAGTCCCAGGCTCAGTCCCCAGCCTCTCCAGGTAGAGATGGAAAAGACTCTTTGCCTGAAACCCTGAAGAGCCCCTGCCAGTCAGTGCAGGCAACGCTGAGGTAGATGGAGCATTGGTCTGAGTGTAACGTAGCCGCCAAGGTGCCATCTTTTCCTGGGCATTTTCTTTGTAATGTTCAAGGTCACAAATCCAGGGGAGGAATGATGGTGATGGGAAGGGGCTGCTTAACTCTTTCCTTCTTTCTGTCACTTTTTTTCCATGCAAAATTGACCTCCCCCAACTTGCTTTTTGCCCATATGCATGTGTGGGGGGCACGGGGGGGGGGAGACGGACACTGTATCTTTCCCCCTTGCGGGCAGAAAGCATCTTGGTAAAGGGGCAGTTCAGGGCTCCTTTTGGGAGAAAGGGCGGGGCATAAAATTAATATTTATAAAAATATTTGTATGCAGCTGTTTCATTAAAAACATCAAAGCGATTTACAACACGTTAAAAAAACCACCACCATGGAATAAAAAACATTAGAATTACAATAAAAACAAAGGTCAACTGTTGCAAAAAAAGCATCTTCCACCTGCATAAACCTGGCGGAAGAGAAAGGTTTTCTGCAGGCGCTTAAAAGTTAAAACAGAAATTTGACACAGTAATAGTAATAATAAGTTGGAAGGGAAAGGGTTAAGCCCCCAACACCCACATCTGATGGTGTCACTGCTAGAACCAGATGAAGCGGTGCTGGCATGAGGCCATCTCAATGGTGGCAGTGATGCAGGAAGAACTGAATGGCTGCACACAGGCTGCCAAGACTTGAGTTCCCCACCATTTTCATTTTTATAATGGCTAACCGCAGGGAGAGAGTGGCAGTGAGCTCTGCCAATCAGACAGAGGGCCAATGAGAGCAGGAAGAGGGCAGACGGGGAGTGGGCCCATCCCCTTGCTCGTCCTGTACTCTCATTGGCTCTGCAACCCCAAGATGGTGCCTGATTGGCAGAGCTCACAGCCACTCTCACTCTGGGATTAGCCATTTTAAAAATGAAAATGGCAGGCCGTTGGAGCCTTGGAGGAGCTGGCCAGCATAACGCCATGCTCTGCAGTTGTGCACTGGCCAGCAGCTTTGCCCTCATCATTCAGCTTGCCTGCCCTCCAGCTAGCAAAGGAGGGGGGAGTGTGGCTATTGCCTCTGACACAAGCAAAGAATGTAAAAAGACAAGGATGGCAGGGAAGGAGCAGCCAGAGTGGGTGAGGCCCCGGAAAGTGCCTGGTCCAGTTCACCTCAAACCTGGCAACTTCCCTCCACTGAAACAATCAGCCTGAGAGGTTGAGTTCAGTTTTGAAAAGACAGCGCCGGATGAAAGATGCACGCCACTGCATGTAGTGCAAAGTATGGTCCTCAGATTTGGATCATGAAGGGTTAACTCTCTCTGATGCGGAAAAACTGTGTCTGGGCTAGACCGCTTCAAATCATAGCTAGGGTGCCCTGTGACTGAGTGCTTCTCCATACAAATAATATTCCCCAAACTATGAAAACTAGTATGCAAGGGAGAAGGCTAGGCTAGAACGCTTCTCCCTGACATCTAAGAACAAGAAAAGCTCTATGGGATCAGACCAAAGGCCCATCTAGTCCAGCATCCTATTCTCACAGTGGTGTTTTCTACGCAATGGGATTTTTCCTTTTTTGGTATAAAAAATGATTCAAGTGTGGGAGCTCCCATGCAGTCCAGATTTGTCCTCGCTGTAAGAATGAGGCTTAAGTTAGCTCATTCAGCTAGCTAAATGTGGGCTGGATAGAACAACTATCACGTGGATCCACAGTTGACTACAGAATCGTACTCAGAGTGTTTATCAATGGTTCCTTCTCAAACTGGGGGGAGGTAACGAGCGGAGTACCACAGGGTCCTGGGCCAAGTGCTCTTCAACATTTTTATTAATGACTAGGGTTGAAGAGGTGCAGGGAATGCTTATCAAATTTGCAGATGATACAAAATTGGGAGGGATAGCTAGTACCTTGGAAGACAGAAACAAAATTCAAAGGGATCTTGATAGGCTGGAGCACTGCTGAAAACAACAGAAATTTAACAGGGATAAGTTAAAAGATCTACACCTAGGAAAAAGAAACCAAATGCACAGTTATAAGATGGAGGCTACTTGGCTCAGCAATACTACAAGCGAAGAGGGACTTGGGATTGTTGGTGATCACAAGCTGAATATGACCCAACCGTGTGATGTGGCTGCAAAAAAGGCAAATGCCATTTCTGCATGAACAGAAGTATAGTTTCCAAATCGCGTGAAGTATTGGTTCCCCTCTATTCAGACTGGTAAGGCCTCATCTCGAGTACTGAGTCCAGTTCTGGACATCACAATTTAAGAAGGATGCAGACAAAGTGGAACAGGTTCAGAGGAGGGCAACAAGGAAGATCAGGGGACTGGAAACAAAGCCCTATGAGGAAAGACTGAAAGAACTGGGCATGTTTAGCCTTGAGAAGAGGAGGGAGATATGATATCATTCTCCAAGTACTTGAAAGGTTGCCACACAGAGGAGGGCCAGGATCTGTTCTCGATCGTCCCAGAGTGCAGGACGTGGATTAATGGGCTCAAGCTGCAGGAAGCCAGATTTAGGTTGAACATCAGGAAAATCTTCCTAACTGTTAGAGCGGTACAACAATGGAGCCCATGACCTAGGGAGGTGGTGGGCTCTCCAACACTGGAGGCATTCAAGAGGCACCTGGACAGGTACCTAAGAACATAAGAACATAAGAAGAGCCTGCTGGATCAGGCCAGTGGCCCATCTAGTCCAGCATCCTGTTCTCACAGTGGCCAACCAGGTGCCTGGGGGAAGCCAGCAAGCAGGACCCGAGTGCAAGAACACTCTCCCCTCCTGAGGCTTCCGGCAACTGGTTTTCAGAAGCATGCTGCCTCTGACTAGGGTGGCAGAGCACAGCCATCATGGCTAGTAGCCATTGATAGCCCTGTCCTCCATGAATTTGTCTAATCTTCTTTTAAAGCCATCCAAGCTGGTGGCCATTACTGCATCTTGTGGGAGCAAATTCCATAGTTTAACTATGCGCTGAGTAAAGAAGTACTTCCTTTTGTCTGTACTGAATCTTCCAACATTCAGCTTCTTTGAATGTCCACGAGTTCTAGTATTATGAGAGAGGGAGAAGAACTTTTCTCTACCCACTTTCTCAATGCCATGCATAATTTTATACACTTCTATCATGTCTCCTCTGACCCGCCTTTTCTCTAAACTAAAAAGCCCCAAATGCTGCAACCTTTCCTCGTAAGGGAGTCGCTCCATCCCCTTGATCATTCTGGTTGCCCTCTTCTGAACCCTTTCCAACTCTATAATATCCTTTTTGAGATGAGGCGACCAGAACTGTACACAGTATTCCAAATGCAGCCGCACCATAGATTTATACAATGGCATTATGATATCGGCTGTTTTATTTTCAATACCTTTCCTAATTATCGCTAGCATGGAATTTGCCTTTTTCACAGCTGCCGCACACTGGGTCGACATTTTCATCGTGCTGTCCACTACAACCCCGAGGTCTCTCTCCTGGTTGGTCACCGCCAGTTCAGACCCCATGAGCGTATATGTGAAATTCAGATTTTTTGCTCCAATATGCATAATTTTACACTTGTTTATATTGAATTGCATTTGCCATTTTTCTGCCCATTCACTCAGTTTGGAGAGGTCTTTTTGGAGCTCTTCGCAATCCCTTTTTGTTTTAACAACCCTGAACAATTTAGTGTCATCAGCAAACTTGGCCACTTCACTGCTCACTCCTAATTCTAGGTCATTAATGAACAAGTTGAAAAGTACAGGTCCCAATACCGATCCTTGAGGGACTCCACTTTCTACAGCCCTCCATTGGGAGAACTGTCCGTTTATTCCTACTCTCTGCTTTCTGCTTCTTAACCAATTTCTTATCCACAAGAGGACCTCTCCTCTTATTCCATGACTGCTAAGCTTCCTCAGAAGCCTTTGGTGAGGTACCTTGTCAAACGCTTTTTGAAAGTCTAAGTACACTATGTCCACTGGATCACCTCTATCTATATGCTTGTTGACACTCAAAGAATTCTAATAGGTTACTGAGACAGGACTTTCCCTTGCAGAAGCCATGCTGGCTCTGCTTCAGCAAGGCTTGTTCTTCTATGTGCTTAGTTAATCTAGCTTTAATCATACTTTCTACCAGTTTTCCAGGGACAGAAGTTAAGCTAACTGGCCTGTAATTTCCAGGATCCCCTCTGGATCCCTTTTTGAAGATTGGCGTTACATTTGCCACTTTCCAGTCCTCAGGCACGGAGGAGGACCCAAGGGACAAGTTACCTATTTTAGTTAGCAGATCAGCAATTTCACATTTGAGTTCTTTGAGAACTCTCGGGTGGATGCCATCCGGGCCCGGTGATTTGTCAGTTTTTATATTGTCCATTAAGCTTAGAACTTCCTCTCTCGTTACCACTATTTGTCTCAGTTCCTCAGAATCCCTTCCTGCAAATGTTAGTTCAGGTTCAGGGATCTGCCCTATATCTTCCACTGTGAAGACAGATGCAAAGAATTCATTTAGCTTCTCTGCAATCTCCTTATTGTTCTTTTGTACACCTTTGACTCCCTTATCATCCAAGGGTCCAATTGTCTCCCTAGATGGTCTCCTGCTTTGAATGTATTTATAGAATTTTTTGTTGTTGGTTTTTATGTTCTTAGCAATGTGCTCCTCAAATTCTTTTTTAGCATCCCTTATTGTTTTCTTGCATTTCTTTTGCCAGAGTTTGTGTTCTTTTTTATTTTCTTCATTTGGACAAGACTTCCATTTTTTGAAGGAAGACTTTTTGCCTCTAAGAGCTTCCTTGACTTTGCTCGTTAACCATGCTGGCATCTTCTTGGCCCTGGCGGTCCCTTTTCTGATCTGCGGTATGCACTCCAGTTGAGCTTCTAATATAGTGTTTTTAAACAACTTCCAAGCATTTTCGAGTGATGTGACCCTCTGGACTTTGTTTTTCAGCTTTCTTTTTACAATCCCCTCATTTTTGTGAAGTTTCCTCTTTTGAAGTCAAATGTGACCGTGTTGGATTTTCTTGGCAATTGGCCAGTTACACGTATGTTTAATTTAATAGCACTGTGGTCACTGCTTCCAATCGGTTCAACTACACTTACATCTCGCACCAGGTCCCGGTCCCCACTGAGGATTAAGTCCAGGGTTGCCGTCCCTCTGGTCGGTTCCATGACCAACTGGTCTAGGGAATAGTTATTTAGAATATCTAGAAACTTTGCTTCTTTGTCATGACTGGAACACATATGCAGCCAGTCTATGTCCGGGTAGTTGAAGTCACCCATTACTACCACATTTCCTAGTTTGGATGCTTCCTCAATTTCATATCTCATCTCAAGGTCTCCCTGAGCATTTTGATCAGGGGGACGATAGATCGTTCCCAGTATTAAGTCCCTCCTGGGGCATGGTATCACCACCCACAACGATTCTGTGGAGGAGTCTGCCTCTTTTGGGGTTTCGAGCTTGCTGGATTCAATGCCTTCTTTCACGTATAGAGCGACTCCGCCACCAATACGTCCTTCCCTGTCCTTCCGATATAGTTTATATCCAGGGATAACCGTATCCCACTGGTTTTCTCCATTCCACCAGGTCTCCGTTATGCTCACTATATCAATGCTCTCCTCTAAGACCAAGCACTCCAGTTCTCCCATCTTGGTTCGCAGGCTCCTAGCATTAGCATACAGGCACTTGTAAGCAGTGTCTCTCTTCAAGTGTCTCTGGCACTTGTGGTTAGGCCTGTGGTAATTTTGCTCTTCTGAATTTATATCCTGTGCCCTTGCTCTCACAATGCCTACTTCTAGGCCTACCCCTTTTAAAATTTCATCATTTCTTTGGTTTTTATCCCAGGGGGGAGGTTTATTCCGAACCGGACCTTTCTCAGCTCCTGTCGGGTTTCCCCCCTCAGTCAGTTTAAAAGCTGCTCTGCTACCTTTTTAATTTTAAGTGCCAGCAGTCTGGTTCCATTCTGGTTCAAGTGGAGCCCGTCCCTTTTGTACAGGCCCGGCTTGTCCCAAAATGTTCCCCAGTGCCTAACAAATCCGAACCCTTCCACCCGACACCATCTTCTCATCCACGCATTGAGACTGCGAAGCTGGGCCTGTCTGGCTGGTCCTGCACGTGGAACTGGTAGCATTTCAGAGAAAGCCACCTTGGAGGTCCTGGCTTTCAGCATCCTACCTAGCAACCTAAATTTTGCTTCCAGGACCTCACGGCTGCATTTCCCCATGTCGTTGGTGCCAACGTGCACCACGACCACTGACTCCTTCCCAGCACTGTCTACCAAACTATCTAAACGACGGGCGATATCCGCAACCTTCGCACCAGGCAGGCAAAACACCTTGCGGTCTACACGCCCATCACACACCCCACTGTCTATGTTCCTAATGATCGAATCACCCACTACAAGGATCCCTCCACCCCCTGGAGATATATCCTCGGCACGAGAGGATAGCTGCTCATCCCCCAAGGAATGGGTCCCTTCTAAGGGATCGTTTCCCTCTTCCTCAGCTGGATGCTCTCCTTCCCCGAGACCATCGTTCTCCATGATAGCAGGAGAGCTATCATCGTTGGAGTGGGACACAGCTATAACGTCCCTGAAGGCCTCCTCCACACACCTCTCTGCCTATCTCAGCTTTTCCAGGTCCGCCACCTTGGCCTCAAGGAAATGAAGTCGTTCCCGGAGAGTCAGGAGCTCATTGCACCGAGAGCATACCCACGACTTCTGTCCAACAGGCAGATAGTCGTACATGCTGCAGGCGGTGCAAAACACTGGAAAGCCCCCACACCCCTGCTGGCTTCTTACCTGCATAGTTTTGTTTAAGGTTTATTACGTCAATGGGTTGGAGACTGCGGTTTAGTTGAGGTCCGGGAACAGACGGGCAGAGTGGGGGGCCCTGGCCTCCTCGCCCTGCTGCCGAACTCGCTCTGCTGCTTAACTCGCCTTGACGCTTTGTCAGCTGGGGCTCTGCTGCTTAACTCACCTTGACGCTTTGTCAGCTGGGGCTCTGCTGCTTAACTCGCCTTGACGCTTTGTCAGCTGGGGCTCTGCTGCTTAACTCGCCTTGACGCTTTGTCAGCTGGGGCTCTGCTGCTTAACTCGCCTTGACGCTTTGTCAGCTGGGGCTCTGCTGCTTAACTCGCCTTGACGCTTTGTCAGCTGGGGCCTTGACGCTTCGTCAGCTGGGGCCTTGACGCTTCGTCAGCTGGGGCTCCCTCTAGCTCGTGGAGCAGGCTCCCTCGCTAGGGTGCTCTGACTTTATATGTGTGGCTGGTTCCTCCCAGCTACTGCTGCCAGCCAATGATGTGTTACTTGAGGCTGATGGCTATCAGCTGGGGCTTAACTCTTTAGTATTCTCTCAGGCTTCCTTCCTGAGTGAGGGGCGGGGCTGTTTAAGCTTTTGGCTGCTTTTAATCTCAGCAAGGGGCTGCGCCTTCCAGGCAAGTCTTTTGTGTTTGTTGTTTTCCCACCTAGAACAGCCTGACCTTTCTTTAACCTAGGGAAACAGAGCTTGTGGTTGTGTTGGGTATGCTTTTATTTGGATCCCTGCATTGAGCAGGGGGTTGGACTCGATGGCCTTATAGGCCCCTTCCAACTCTATGATTCTAAGATATGTGTCATCTCAGATGTAATTGTAAATTGATACAGGCCTATATTGTAAATAAGGTACAGCCTCCACCAACCCTCTAGATGTTTTGGACTCCAACTCCCATCACTGACCATTGGCTACACTGGCTGGGGCTGATGGGGGTTGTAATACAAAACATCTGGAGCACACCAGGTTGGGAAAGCTAGTCTAAGGCCAAAGTCATAGTGGAGTGCGGTGGAATATCATGGAAGCTTTTCCAAAGTGGGAAAAGCCACTCCCCCCCCCAAAGTGGGCTCCTTCTCAGTTCCTGCAATTCCAAACACAATGCCCGTTCTCTTAAAACAAAGAGAAGGGGCAACACAAGATGAGCCCTCCTGGATCAGGTCAAAGGCTCATCTAGTCCAGCATCCTATCCCCACACTGGCCAGCCAGGCGCCAAGGGGATGCCTGCAAGAGCACAAGAGCACTCGGAAACATTCTAACACTCTAACAGTGGAGACAGAATGCTTAGCTGCAGGGACATCTAGCGTGGCCAGTGTAAAGAAGGATAAGGGGTGTGTGTCACGGAGAGAGGAATGTTCCTGCCGTCATATTCAGAGACTGTATGCCCTCCTTGTGAGACTCAGAAGAGACACTGCTGCGATGATTCCTGCACATCCCACCCCACCCCCGTCGCCTTTGATCGCTTTGGCATTCAAAATGACTTAAATGGTGCTGTTTCCATTGTAAACTGTGACGGCTGGAAACGCTGGATTTTCTGGAAAGCAGATGCATTTTGATTGGCTCGAAAGAAAGCACTGTAGTCCTTGAAGTTTGTGCAGAAAAATACACACCAAGCAAAATAGGCTGCCTGAAAACGTCCCTAAAAACTGAATGTGAAAGGGGGGAATGGCAGCGGAAGACCAGCAGAGGGGAGGCGCGCAGGTGACAGGCGACGAGGTACATGAGGCACGAAGCATCCCACGTCTGCACAACATTCAGTCCATACAGACAGAGACTCGGTCTGTTGTCCATCCCTCCTGCCCAGCAAGCTTCTCTCTGTTTCTCTTTACAGCGCTCAACTGCATAAATTTGTCAGGAGGCAAGCCCAGCCAAGCTAAGACGTCATGTTGCCGGTTCTTCCCCAATAATCCCTTGTAGATTTGTTATCTCTGTGCATCAACAGGCCATGCAACCTCGATCCTTCTAGACTGGCAGCACAAGCACTTCAGGTTAGTGCCGAGCTGAAAAAGCCATCCCTTTTGCAGGGCCAAAACACCTCCTACACATGGGGGAGGGGAGCAGATTGGGAGAAATTCTCATATTTTTCAGAAGGGGGGGTCATTTTATTATATATGAGGTTACAAAGGACTGTCATCTTTTAGAAAAAATCTTTATTTACTTGTAAATTTATTTGTATACAGCTATTTCATTTTTTAAAAAAGATCAAAGCAGTTTACAATATATTTTTAAAGATGTTTTGTTTTAATGTACTTTAAACTCTGTTTTTATGATGTTTTAGAGTGTTTTTAGTGTTTTTGTTTGCCGCCCTGGGCTCCTACTGAGAGGAACGGCAGGATATAAATAGATAAATAAATACATTTTAAACACCATACAGTAAAAACCATTAAAAATATAGTAAAAACAAAGGACAACTATTGCAAAAAGCATCTTCTTCATTGCCTGCATAAGCCTGGCGGAACAAAAAGGTTTTCAGCAGGCGCTTAAAAGTTAAAAAAGAAGTCATCTGCTGAATCTGTGTTGGCAGAGCACTGCAGAAAACTGAGCTGATGACACTGAAGGCTTGATTTCCTGTTGATGTTAAATGAGCCTCGCCAACTCGGAGAAGATCAATGCCACTCCTTCCGATGATCTCAGTGATCAAGCTGGGATATAAGGGTTTAGGCGGTCCCTAAGATGCCCTGGACCTCAGTTGTTCAGGGCTTTGTAAATTAATATAAAGACCTTGAACCTGGCTGGGGAGTGGATGGGCAGCCAGTGCAGATGTTTTAAAAGTGGTGTCACATGTTGTTGGTCAGGTTGCCCCCTTTAGCAGACTGGCCGCTGCATTTTGCACCAGCTGAAGCTTCTGAACCAAGGGCAGCCCCACCCCATTCAAGCAGTAACAGAGCTTCAACAAGAGAAGCAACCCACGGATATTTTTCATGAAAATAGCCCAATGGAATCAACACTACACTGCATCATTGCTAGGGGTAAAAAAAGAAAAGAAAAAATGAAAGATAGAAAAGAAAAAGATGCCCCCATCTTTGCTGCACCAAACTTTTTTTTTTCCAGTAGAAGAAAAGAGTGCAAGCCTCTGACAGCAGCCTACCCCAACCTGGTACCTTCCAGGAGTGTAACTCCTGTCACCCTGCAGCCGGTGCAAAACAGACAGAGGGCAACAGATTGGGCTCTGCCACCTCTATCATGGGAAGCCTGACACACCTGAAAAAATATGAGAATTTCTTCCAATCTCCCTCCTCAAAGATCGCAAAAAGAATCAAGGGCCATTTTCAACCAGCGCTCCCAAAATATATTGATTTGTTTAATAAGCCACTTAACAGAAATCTCTAAGTGGTTTACAAACACCAACAAATGCATTGGAAATTCAGGCCAAAAACTTCAAACCAGCATCTGACCATTCCTCTCCTGTTTCCATCTCAGGAATGAGTTACCTCCTTGTCAACCACACTCATAGCAAGCTGCCTGATACCAAGTCAGACCACTGGTCCATCTAGTTCAGTATTGTCTGCACAGACGGGCAGCAGCTCTTCAGGGTTTCAGCCAAGGGACATTCTCATCCCTCCCTGGAGATGTTGGGGATTGAACCTGGGACCTTCTGCGTGCAAAGTGGATGCTCTGCCACTGAGCTATGGCCGTTCTCCTTCCTCACCATGAGGAAGAATGTGAGACGGCACACATACCTAGTGAAGTCCGTCATCTCCATCATGATCATACACATCTGCTTTGCCAACACAATGATATCATTGCCGCTGTCATCCCACTTGGCCACTTCAGCATCCAGTTTGCTCTTTTCTTGGTGAAATATCTCGACTTGCTCTGCTATTTTAGCCTTCTCCTCTTGGGGAAGCTGAGCCATGATGGCCTGGATTAAAGCAAGCACAGCACAATTAAAAAAACAGCTGAATTCTTCTCAAGAACAAATGCTAGAAATTAGCTTCCAACCATTTGCATGTAGCTGGAGAAACCAGTTCATAAGAGCTCAATTTTGCAAAGGTCCAGCATACGGGTTGGGATAGTCTGCTTCTGCAATTCCTCTTATTTCCAGGAAGAAATGAATGGTTTCAGAAACCCTACAGTTTGTGTGTTTCACCTTCTGGGCTTCAAACGTTGGCTTCTGAAAGCATTACGGAGGAGGGTTAGATATGCTTGGTCCCAAGATTATCAGCTGTGTCGTCTCATACTGAGATAAACATAGTCAGTCAGTTCTAAATTGTGAAGATGCAGTGCTTTGGGGGGTAAAAAATGAGGTGCTGGAGCTCACATATTGATAAAATCGCTATGTGTGTCAGCACAAAATGGCAGTCATAGGCAGCAAAATCAAAATGTGACGACTGTGCTCTGTGCCAGTGAGTACCATCACAAAATGCACTCTGTGTGTGTGTGTGAAAGAGAGAGAGAGAGAGACAGACAGACAGACAGACAGAGAGATGGCTCGCTGGATGGGGCAGAGTCCCTACAATAGCTTCCCAGGAGGTGGGTTGTTGCTGGTCACTGAGAGGGAGGGGTGAAGTGGCAGGGAGTTTAGTGCAGGACCAATGCACTGGGAGAGACAATCCAATGCTCCTGCCAATTTTTAGCATTTTGTTTTCACATACTCACAAAAGCCCTCAAGGTTTTGTGATCAGAACTAGAGAATTCTTTAGCAACCCTGACCATTTCTGAGGCGGTGTAAGGCTGGGTTGATTGCATCCCATTTTGATCTCACTGGCCCTCAGTCATAGATCACGTTTGCCTCATTCTGTCCCATTGAGTGCCATCCTGTTCCGTCCCATCCCACCATATGCATTCTGCGGGCACTTTTAAGGTAAGGTAAAGCACACACCTTACTATGCTTTTCAACACATTCACCAATAAAAGGCCCATTTTTTGTGTGTGCAACTTTTTGGTGCACCAAAAATGCATGGCAAAATATGGAGAAGTGTGTGATCCAACTGGGAGTGGCACTGCAATCTACAAGCAGGTTCTTCCCCAATCCCTAACAGGGAGATGTTTGCCCAACCCAAGGCACACTGCCCCTCAGGCTCTGTTCATTCCAGGATCCTAGGCGGAAGGTAAACATGCCTCCCTGCAGTGGGTCTTGTATTCTGGCTCATTCCAGTCCCTGCCATATAGTTTTCCATTCCCCCCCTGCCCCCTTTTCTGCTTTTGTGACTTGAGAACCACATGAGAAGCCCAGCCCCAGGAAATCTTGCAAGGATCATACGTATCAATTAAATTGTGCATACATTTGCACATATGGCCACTTGACTTGCACACTGTCCCATTTGCCTGGTGCCCATCTTCCTGAATTCCTATTCCAGATTCCACCAAATGGATGTCATTGTTGGTACCAATGACTAAACCTGGACAATGTCTCTTTAACTGTTGTTTCATCACTTTGAAATGGAAGTAATCAGCACACACTCTGATTTTAGTATATTAGCTGTTCCCAGAATTATCTCTAGCACATTTCTGTAACGTGAAGGAGTATTTTATTAACTTTCATTTTTCTCATGTTTAAAGGCTGCAGTCTCTGGTGCAGCATGGTAAGGAAATGGTGGCCAGAAGTTTCTTCAGTCCAATTAAAGAAACAGAAGATTTAAGAAACGTTAGATCTTAAAATTGAAATGGAACAAGAATCACAGACAACTATATTTGCAGGGACTTGTACAACTCTGCAGTTCTCAAAGTTGCATAGGCTTGTTTCCAAGGATCTGAACGCTACACAGACACAGGGATTCTTTTGTGGATGGAGGAGGTTGGGGAAAGTTGTCAGGCCTCCGTAATAACAGTCCAAACCAGAAGATCCAAACCACCTACTTCAGGTGACAATGTGATGAAGTCATTGACAATGTCAGGGACTGATGTCTGAATGGCAAGCTTTTTTAAAGTGTTGGACCAAGCCGGGGGGGGGGGGAGATCCGGAGTTCACTTCAGGCAGCAAAATGTCTTGGACCAGCAATAAAGACAAGACAAAAATAGGCATGTTAACTCCATCAAGAACCATTCCTGAGCAACGTCTCGTTTGATCCTAGTCCTGCTTTTCTCACCATTCAAGTGTCAATTTGTGTGGCTAAATTAGCACCCCTTTCCCCTGGCCTTTGAGACCTGAGATGCATATTTTAGACCAATCCTATTTTTGTGACTGTAAGTTGTTTTTAAATTGATTTTAAGGATATATTTTAAATTGGTGTAAGCTACCCTGGGACCTTAGGGTGAAGGGTGGGTCATCATAAACATTATCATTATCATCATCATCATCATCAACAACAACAACAACAATAATAATAATAATAAATGTTGAGAAAGTGGGTTGGATGAATCTACAGAATTCAGTAGCTATGAAATCTAACTGAATGCTGAGCATTGGTACAGGAAATGAAAATTAAGATGAAAAGTCAGGCATGAGTGCAGAGAGCTACTCACCACATGCCAAATTCTGAACAGTTTCAGTGTGGCTGTGTATTGGTTTAAAGATGGCCAGCTAGCTTGATTTGAATCTATTGCAACTGCTGTTTGAAATTTGCTGAGTGGGTTTTTCCACCTCAGCCAGGTCACTGATGCTGGCCAGACAACAGTAGCTTTATTTCCCAGGGCTGGATCAATCACTGGCTCGGCTCTAGAACATGCTTTGGAAATTATTTAGGAATGGAGAGTCAAGCAAGGAAAAGGTTGAAGTGCAAGGGAATAATTCACCTGACTACATATCGAAACGTTAGCAGAAGGAATAAAGTTGCTGCCAATTGTGATTAAAATTCTTCTGCTGCTTTGCATATGGCTTAATGCACACTTGCACGAGCCAAGGCTCACTGCCATTTCCATAGTGAGCCCACTTGATGCCCGCCTGTGGCATGAAGGAAGAGATCTAATCCAGCTCTCTGGTTGACCGGCACCATCATGCTATGGCCTGGGCCAGTCCCAATTCTTGGGAGTCAATCTGCAGCCCCAGTTGGCCCTTGGGGGCAGAGCCTAGGGAGCAAACCAGAGGGAAAATGTGCTTCCTCTGGTTGATGCCTGGGGTTATAAATCCAGGCCCAGGCTGCGGCATGAGCAGCTTGCATTATGGCACACCTAAGAGCCTGGTAACTCTCTGCGGGTTGCCCCAGCATGTGGGCTGGTAGAGAAATCAGCCAGCAGGCAGGCTGCCTGACAGCAAGATCTTTTCCTGATGCTGTGCCAAACTCTGATATGCTGTGCCCAAAAAAGATTGTGCCCACGTTTAACTCACATCCATGTCAGCCCTCTCAAACAAAGGATTGGTTGCAGCATGGTGCACAGAGTGCAATCCACCTCGCCAAATGCATGTCAATAGTCCAGACACAGCAGTCGATGTGGTGCCCTTCAGATGTTGGACTCCAGCGTCCATCACTCCCATCCAGCATGGCCAATGATCATCAATTGTGGGAGCTGTAGTACAGCAAGAACTGGAGGGCACCATATCGACTACCTCTGTCCTAGGAGGTTCCTTATTTCCAGCTTGGACATCCAATGAAGTTGAATGTTGGAAGATTCAAGGCAGACAAAAAACAAACAAAACCATAATACTTTTTCACACAGCAGATAGTCAAACTATGGAATTGATGGCCACCAACTTGGATGGCTTTAAAAGGGGATTAGACAAATTCATGGAGGAGAAGGCTATCAGTGGCTACTTGACATGGTGGCTTGGCTTTGCCTCCATGGTCGGAGACAGCATGCTACTGAATACCAGTTGCTGGAAACTGCAGGAGAGGAGAGTTCTCTTGTGCTCAGGTCTTGCCTGTAGGCTTCCCATGGGCATCTTGTTGACCTCTGTGAGCACAGGATGCTGGACTAGATGGGCCACTGGCCTCATCCAGGAGGCTCTTCTTACGTTCTTAACTTTCTGCCTGCCTTCTTTGTGCCCATTTTCCTGTATCATGTAATTCAAAACAATCCCAAATTTCACCTCTTTCAAAGAAAAAAGAAGTGGTTGGAGAAGCCTTGGTAATTAATTGCCCCTGGAATGATGCTGGTCCTGAGCTGGTGGAATCTAGTCAGAGCTTGGAAAAGTTACTTTTTTGAACTACAACTCCCATCAGCCCAATCTAGTGGCCATGCTGGCTGGGGCTGATGTGAGTTGTATTTCAAAAAAGTAACTTTTCCAAGCTCTGATTCTAGTTAACTGCACCTTGCTAAAGAAATCAGCAACACAGTTGCAACACAGAATAGAAAGATTATAATAATTACTTCTGAAGATCAAATAGGCACGCACTTTCAATAATGATTTCCAGGCTGAGATACTGTTTGGCTCCAGGGGTTCTACCGAGCTGCGTGGCACATTTAATAGGGTGTGACATATATTTAAGTGTCATTACATCTTTTCTTGTTTATGTCACTTCCAATCAGCTGTGGCCTCCTTTTACATATTCTTAAAATGCTCTTGGCTTTTAAAAAATTCATAATTGACCTTTTCCAAAACCAGGATAAAAAAGGTTATCTAGAAACAGGCGATTAAAAAAAATGGAGAAAATTTGCAAGTTAATCAAATTAGAATTCAATGCCTGCGTTTTAATTAGGCCTTATCAATGCAACTCAGAGGTCTGAAATGTTACAGTGCATAAGCTTACCCCATAAAAATAGTAAAGAAATTGAGCCCCCTCTCTGCATTTGAAAGAAAGCACTGAGCCTGCTTTATGCATATGATGCTGACTCGTATTTCAAGATGATACATATCCATGTGTGTGTGCATCACAAACACACACACACACTCAGCTGTTTTCTAGCGTGATTTTCACCTTACCTTTGACACCTTCATGCCTTTTTAATAGATTTTTTTTTAAAAAGCGCTCTTTCTCTCTCTGTAGGTGATGCAACATGCATATTCCAGTTTTCCTCATTTCTAAGCAAAGACAAAACACTGAACCATTTAAACACTAGCAGTGGAGTAGTATTATAGCCACTAATAGCCTCCAGCTTTACCAGGGCATTTTCTGCAACCAGACAGGGCCAAGGCTTGCATGTATTCTATAACAGCATGACACAAAAGTGCAGGTATTAGTTTTGGGTAAAGAATCCTGCACCTTGGAAGTTTCAGATTTCATTTCTTTTATAAAAAGAAATAAGAGAATTAGCATGTTTCTAGAAAGACTGACTTGAAAGACAGTGCCTTCATAGTTAAGTTTTTTTATTTTATGCCTTTCCCTTTGAATAGCAGAAGTAGAATAGATGATGAAAATGGAGAAAAGCATGCAAATCTGTAGGTGTCTCAAAATCTAGCTTTTTTGACACAGATTTTGAGTCTGTCTGTGGCATCTGGCTGGTTCTGGGAAGGCGGCATTCTCGGCAGTCTCTTGGAGATCATGGTTAATAATTCTGTTAACATAGCATATATTGCTTGATGCAGTCATTTTCCTAATGACATATGAGAATGGCAAGCTCTATATGGGAATGCTGTAAAAGCCTCGTGCCTTACATTTCTGATGTTCTCAAAACTATATGTAATGAAGAAGAAGAAGAAGAAGAAGAAGAAGAAGAAGAAGAAGCTCAAAATGAGTGAAATCTGCAGACAGGAGCATGGTTGACTGATTGATGGCTGGGGTCACGAGGGTCAGAAAACATGTTTAGCCTCTTCACCCTATTAGTGTCAATGACAAAACTGCAAATATCTGCCTTGAGCACCAGTTGAATGTTTCCTTCTATTTTCCACAGTAGTATCAATCACATATGCCGGAAGGGAATTGTTCACATATTAAATTTGTACTGCACCCTTCCTCCCAAAGGAAACCAATATGCGATACACATTTTTCAAAGAAATATTGGAAGACCCATAAAAAAAAATCCAGATTACTGGTTCTGGCATTCACAATTCAGTTCCTTGCCTGTGAAATGGAACTAATATTATGACTATGGGAAGGATTCCTGAGGTGAAGATGATTTTGCTGCCCACCAAAGATGAGAACCAGGGTGAAAAAGAGGTTAGAAAAAGAAAAGAAATAAAAACTTTCAGATTAATTAGGATTCCTCTTTCATCATTACGAAGAGGAGGAAGAGGACAAGAGAAGCACTCATGTTTCAACCACCTTTTTAGTCATTTATGTCTCTACTGGCTGTTGACAATTCTAGGCCCTCCTGTGCACAACTCCTTTCTATTAGCAATTGTTAGGTGCTATAGGAGTGCAAAATAGGAGCGTCTAAGGCAGTCTTCACCAAACTGGTCTGCTCCAGATGTTTTGGACAACAACTCCCATTAGCCCCAGTCAGCATGGCCATGCTGATGATAGTCCCAAACATCTGGAGGGCACCAGGTTGGTGAAGGCTAGTCTAAGGCCATCCAGACTGGGACCTGCTCTGGGGGCCACACTGAAGGCCTTGGGTGCTGCTGCACATACATGTAGCATAGCTTGATGCATCCAGGGTAGTCTTCCAGTACACATTGATTTCACAACACTGGGCACACAACATACATTTAAAGCACATGACACCCCCCCCCAAAAAGAATCCTGCTAACTGTAGTTTCTTAAAGGTGCTGGGAACTGTAGCTCTCTCTGTGTGTGGGTAAACTATAGTTCCCAGGATTCTTTAGAGGAACCCATGTGCTTTAAATGTATGGTGAGTATGCAGCCTTAGTGAGCAATCAGAAATAAGAACATAAGAAGAGCCCTGCTGGGTCAGGTCAACAGCTCATCTAATCCAGCATCCTGTTCTCACGGTGGTCAACCAGAAGCACTTGGGAAGCCCGCGAGTGGGACCTGAGTTCAAGAACACTCTCCCCTCCTGCGATTCCCAGCGACTGGTACTCAGAAGCGTACTGCCTCTGGCATGGAGGCAGAGCATAGCCATCAAGGCCATTGATAGCCTTACCCCCTTTTAAAGCCATCCACGTTGGTGGTCATCACTTTTCTCTTGTGGGAGCAATTCCATGTGCTGTGTGAAGAAGTATTTTCTTGTGTCCTGAATTTCACCTTCATTGGATGTCCATGAATTCCAGTGTTATGCAAGAGGGAGAAAAACTTTTCTCTATCCATTGCATAATGCACTGCATAAAAGACCACCCCAGATTGTGTTTGCATTTTGACAAATTTGTAGGGCAGTCCAATGTCTCAGAGAGGAGGTCAGGTCTCCTGCTCCCCTGGTGCATTCACTATAGCTGGCCAATTTCCCTGCTTTTTAAAGTTTGGTAGAAATATCTGTGGGCTATAGGTACATTCTTAAACCACAAGGTTTTTTGCCTATTAGTGAATCTTTTTGGAGGTGAGGCAATCAAAACTGTACACAGTATTCTAAATGCTGCCGCATCATAGATTTGTATAACAGCATTATGATATTGACAGTTTTATTTTTAGTATCTTTCCTAATGATCCCTAGCTTGGAATTTTCCTTTTTTCACAAAATTCTGAGCAAGTTTCTTCTTTTCGAGAAAATTTGCAGCTATCCAAGTTATTATAGTTTTATTTATTTATTTGTTACATTTATACCCCGCCTTTCTTTTCATGATAAAAACCCAAGAGTGAGGGAATGGTACAGTGCTGGTGGGAATTAGTACAACATGCACAACCAAATATCTTGCCTGGTATTAACATTTCTTCTTGATATCATCTCTTTCCTGAGTTTCTCCTCTGGAAGCAATAAGCACCATTAACGACGAAAAAATCACAACCAGTACTGTATTTCCGTATTTTGGGACAGCATCTGCATATGGATGTTGGGCTAGGATTCCATTGGTTTCTTATCTCAGCTGTTGCAGACAACTTAGCAAAAGGTAAACCATCAATCCAAGAGTAGAAATACCCAGAAGGTGCAACAAGCTTCACTTTTCAAGCATTCTCCGCCTGCCGGGGTCACTCGTCAACCTAATCAGCAGTCTCCTTGCATAAGTTAAGGTCGCTTGTGATGGCGTCTTCAGTTTATCATGAAACAATTACCCTGCTAAAATTGCCCTGATTCAGTAACGAGTCTCTTCAGTTGCAATTAGGTTTGCAGAGACAACTCAGCACCTTATAACAGTTCTCCAAGACAAATTAGCAGACTGGAAACCATGACTAATGGTCAACTTGGTGGAGTACAGCATACACTATGTGTCCTCAGTGGGTTTTTTTTTTTTTAAATTGATTTCCTGCATGCTCACAGCTGCAGTGCATTCCAGAGAAACACAGCATTCTGCTACAATTTTGCTTAGATGGATTGCAAAAGCAAGGAGCGGTAGAAGCTGGGCAATTAATTTCAGGAGTTTATCTTCTCTTATTTATTTTATTATTTCAATTTATATATTTATTATTTCAATTTATATACCGCCCTTAGCAGTAATTGCATAATGCACTGCATAAAAGACCACCCCAGATTGTGTTTGCATTTTGACAAATTTGTAGGGCAGTTTGTCATGTTTTTCTGTTAAAGCATAAAAGTGAACCTGAGCAGAAGCTGAAACTGTTCATTAAGAGAATCGAAACTCAACACTTGGTCACGGTGGGGGCTATACGCTCAGACCAAGGTGGAGAGTTTACTTCTAGGCAGGAAAAGCCGTGTATACTTTGTCATGTATGACAATGGCACATGTGTGCATTTTGCTCCCATGGCTACTAGCCATGATGCTTATGTTTTGCCTCCAGTATCAGAGGCAATGCCAGTTGCTGAGGATCAGGAGTGGGATTGGTGCTGTTGTGTTCATGTCCTGCTTGCAGGCTTCCATTCAGGCTTCTGGTCGGCCACTGTGAGAGCAGGATCGTGAACCAGATGGGCCACTAGCCTGATTCAGCAGGGATGTTCTTATGGTGTACATAATACACTGGAAAGCTGAGTAAAATTTCCAACAGTAGAAATAATATAGGATAGTTACACACAGTCACTTTAAAGCTCTCGCCAACTAAAACATTGGCCCCTTCTGCACTATACATTTAAAGCACTATGATCCCACTGTAAACAGTTGTTGCATCCCTCAAAGGATCCTGGGAACTGTAGATTGTTAAGGGTGCTGAGAGTTGTTAGGAGACCTGCTATTTCCCTCCCAGAGCTACAATTCCCAGAGTGGATTAACAAGCAATCCCTCTGAGAACTGTAGCGCTATGAGGGGAATAGAGGGTCTCCTTACACCTCTCAGCACCCTTAACAAGCTACACTTCCCAGGATTCTTTGGGGGAAGCCATGACTGTTTAAAGTGGGATCATGAAGCTTTACATGCATAGTGCAGATGGGGCCATTGAAATGTGCCAAGGACAGCCCAAGAAGCACAGAGCAGGGATGGTCAGGATGGAGAGCGAGTGGGGCCTCTTTTCCACACTGCATGACCGTTTGGTCATCAAACGGGCTTCTTAAACTCTTTCCCTACTCAACCCATTTGCTCCTCTGCTCAGCCAAATGCAGCTAATGGATGAAAGCGGAAAGTCTAAGCACCTTCCACAGAGTTGGTCAACGGCTGCCTGTTGACAATGCTACCACACGGTAGGCTAGACAGGAAGTGATGAGGAAGCTTCCTAGACCTGTTAGGGCATGTTTTCCTGGTGATAACAAAACGGGCTCTGAGAGGAAGTAGGACGGCTGGTGGAAGCAAAGGGATCTAGATCCAGCAAAGTGTCGGATAGGGAACTAAGACCGGCCGACTGCAAGTGTCAGTCTGCGTGGCTTACATTCAGGGCAGATCTTGAGCCTGCGCTGCTTCAGAGCTTCAGAAATCCAGTGCTGCCTGAGGGACTCACTGCTCCATTCAAAACCTCCACCCAGTGGAGGCTGGTCCAGTAGGAGAAATGAGGCCCTGCCACACCTCGCTTGCCCTGCCTTCTTATTTACAACCTGTCTGTGGGGTAGCCCTGGCTGTCAGCTTCTTCCTCCTTAAGTCTCAGTGTTGCCCTTGTGCATTTCAGCAGGGAGGAGGACGGGGAGAACCTAGAATGAGCTTGCTCTGCCTGCCATTGGTTCTGGCTACGCCTACTGTTGTTCTCCTGGCCTTCCGCCCTACCTATCCCAATGGGCACCAACCAGGACTGCCTGCACCTCAGACTGCCATTTCCTCACCAATGACCAGAGCTAGTATGTTGGTGACCAATTTCTCCAGCCACACTCCCAGTTACAAAATGCCAGCAGAGCACTAAAGGTGTGCAAAACCTCTCCCTTTGTTTCAGTGCTGTTTTCTTCTTTTCCACTCCATAGTCCGTGCTTTTAGGTGCCTTGGGCAGATATTGGATCCACACTGGAATACGTGCCAGAATGCCCTGTCAAATGTGGGTGCTGTCTACCTACTCTGTTGCTTTAATTTGAATGCACAGTTGGACGCACATGCAATTGCACATTCCAATATGATTCTTAAACCCCCAACTAACTTGTGCCAACGCCAGCTCCAGGTTTTGGAAGACCATTGGGGAAGGTGCTCTCAATCATCCCACTTCTCTGGATGCACCCACTTCCTTCTCACCATCACTTTGCTGCTGCCTAAGGCAGCCTTTCCCAACCTCTGGGTCTTCAGACGTTGCTGGACTACAGTGCCCATCATTCCTGACCCTTGGCTATGCTGACTGGGGCTGATGGGAGTTGTAGTCCAGCAATATATGGGGACCCAAAGGTTGGGAAAGGCTGGCCTAAGGTAAATAGGTTCCTGGGAACAGAGAATGGACACAATGCCATAAAGAGATCTCTCTAGGGGCAGGGCAGGGGCAGGGATACTTAGCCCACAATTGCCTCAATTCAAAAGCTCCAGTGTACAAACAGGACCTTTGATGTACATGAGGACCTGCATGCCAGCAGAGTGTTGCTTTCTTTTACAGTACTGGGGAAAGCTCAATGCACATATTTACATTATGTGAGGTGGAGATTTCCATGGGACCAAGGAGAGTAGCACAGGCGTGATGACCATGACCTCCACATGGGCATTGGAGTACAATGATTTTTGGGCTGTAGCCAGAATCTGCTCCTCTTACATTTTTCTCATGAGATCTAGAAATTTGTTCTTTCTTTTTTTAAAAAAATATCTAAGAGCTGGAATTCCTGGAATTCTCAACAGAAGCACTAGATTCTGTGCTGGAAGCCAGATTCTAGATTCCTGGTGCAAACCTTCAAAGCATCCCATAAGCTGAGTGAAACATTTATTTGCTAATAGACTTCTTGAGTCAGCTTGAGTTCCGGTGTCATAAAATATCACTGATGCTTGGGAAGCCAAACTGAAACTCTGCTGTCTGCAGTCATCTTAAATTTTGTCAGGTTGCAAAAACATACCTTTCCCAAGGAATCTGAACTTAATGTGTTGTGTGGATTCTGCACTCACCCTTGCACTCTGTCCAGCAATAAGCTGATCGTCTTCAGTCTGAACACTCGTTCGGCTGCGAACATCGTAATCTTCCTGCTCAAAGTCAGAATCATCCTCTAGTTCTTCAGGAGTCTGGATTTAAAAAGAGAGAGGAGGGGAGATAAAAGAGGTGGCAGGCTTACAAAGGATGCAGGCAAACCCCAGCAAACAGAAAATCTCTATTTCATCAACTACCTGCCCAAAGAACGCTGTTTCTTCTTTATTTTAAATTAACTTGTCTGCAAAGGCAGGCAGGACCCCAAATTGAATTGTCCCCCAAAAAAATGAAGCTGTTCCAAGCCTGCTCTTTTACAACTGGCATTCCTCATCACCTCACTGTGATTTCTCTTAACTCCGCTAACAGGGTGAACGTACATTTTGCAAGCTAACACCCACAGGACCTGTTTCCCCCCTGGAATGTGATATTTCAAAATAATTGTTTTTGGCCTCTGGAAAAGGAAGACCAATAATATTATTGTGCCAAACTGATTGCAAACTCTTTCAAGAGATTAGGAAAGTACCGACGAAAGAGGCACCTTGAGCTGGGAGCAAGGGGAAAAAAGAAAGAAAGAAAAGAGATATTTAAAATTGGACACATTCTGAAGTGTTATTTATTTATTTATTTACTAGGCAGATCATAAGCATTGGCTGTTGCAATGAACTTTGCAGTGTGAGGTTTCAGAAAAGATTGCAACACCACAGATCTGTAACTGACAAAGAAAGGCGATTCCTCCTTGAATTCTTGTCACAGTCTCCCACCTTCACCCACCCTAGAACATTTCAGGGTTTCAGGGGTGCAGATGTCCTCTATCCTAAAACGACAGGTGTGCTCTAGCAAGCTGGAATAAGGCAATGGCATTTTTACCTGGTGCCTGTCTTTGTGCGTGTATGTGTCAAATGATGTCAAGCTGCAGGATATCAGGCCAAAGAATAAAACCTACAAAGCTCTCTTGATTGCTAAGATAGCTTTGTGCTGTTTTCAAAGTACATTAGATGACAAATACCCCTTTTCCCCAACGTGAGTCTGTTCTCTGCTGTTCTCTCTTTAACTCCCACATGAAATCAGCAGGTGTTCTGCACACATAAGAAGAAAACAGTCAAGGTAACCTTATCCTAACAGGGGGATAGTGTCACCCTCTCTTGTCTGAAACATATGCATTTTTCAGCTCCCCTTATGAAGGCTGGCTGTGTCCTGTGCCTGGAGGATCACGCAGGGACTACTGAAGACCAAAGGCCTGCAAGATTCAAAGGAGTAGTGAAACCCGGCCATTGTTGCAATGCTTCCCCACCTTCCATGGTCGTCTTCTGCATCTTCTTCTGGCACAAGGAACACCCAGCTCTCAGTAGCAGAGGGACGGCCAAGGTCCAGCCTCAATCTGGCATCCCCGCTGCAACCAAGCAACATTTAACGGTGGAGGACACCCTGCCTCAATCCTCTACCAGCCATATCATAGGTCCATAGGATTCCAGCTTATCATAGGATGAACTTGTTTCATATAGTGGCTGAGGCACTAAGGGTACAATCCAAAACACTTTTGTGCCAGCCTGGGGCAGGTTTGGATTGGGCAGAGGTGTCCCTCTATCCAACTCTGCCAGCCTCCTACCAGCTGCTGCATGCAAAGTCAAGGCCAATATCACTCGGCCAACACAGAGTCCCCTCCACCCACCAACTGGCAGAGAGAGTACTGCTGGCAGAATTCCCACTGGAAGTAGCCAATGGAAAGCCCCAACATGGGACATTCTGGGGGCAGGGAGGAGCTGGGCTGGGATCTCTTGGATCCTGAGCTGGAGCTGCTACCATCACGTGGTCCTGTTGGGCCCTATTGCTGGGACAGTTCCAGGCGGGAACACTGATCTGCCTGCTCCACCACCATCCATCCCAGCTGCCTTGCATGGCAGGGCTGCAGATACGGCGGTGGCTCCGCTCCTCCGTTAAGCCCTGCTGAGCAACGGAGTCCGTGGTTCAGTGTTGCTTCTGGCACGAACTTGCTAGGTAACCTGAAGCCAAGCCTCATTCGGCTGATAAGAAGAGGATAGTAAAGGTGAGATATTTTACACGGTTATTTCAAGGGCTGCAAATTATTGAATGTGAACTGCTTGGAAGAAATTGCTATCTAGATGCTAATCGTTGAGTTTATCCTTAGAAGTTTTGCATTCATTTAGAGTAACTGTTTCATACAATGTTAATCATAGAAGTGACATACAAAAGGGGTTGTGTTTGTCAAAAAGCCTGTGGAACCCCCCTCCCCCCGATCACACTGTTTTGATTACAATGGGTCCTCATTAGGTGTGTGGCACCATGTTGTCACCACTTGGGTTACATGACCCAAGTTTGTTTGTTTTCTTCAATGCATTAAGCAGCTACCAAGAAGGGCCTTGAACAGCCACAAAACTGGAAAGAGCTGCTATGACATTTACTAAAGTGGAGAGCTAGAGTTGGCATTTCACAATGGATAGATGAGGATTGCCAACTAACAACAGAACATCTGGACATCAGCGAAGATATTTATACAAAGAGGCAAGTCTGACCTGGAAGCTACCATAAAGACTAGGCCTTTCCTGGCCTATTAGGGACTTTACCTTCTTGTACATCTGGCTGGTCTTTGTGCAGCTCCTTCATTCCTTTTCCCTGGCACCAGCAAGGTCCCAGGTTCAAAATACATGCTGTAGGCTTAGATCTCGAGAGCATATAAGAAGAGCAAGCTTGGCCTGCACACAGCTGCTGTCCGCGTTGCTTACGTGAATACCTTTGGCTGCCCAGGTTTAAACAGGGGAAGCCTGGACTGACGCTCCTTTCACATTAACAGTACCTGAGCCTGTCGCTGTCACTGCTACACCATACCTTCTTCCTCAGCTTTCCAGGGTAGGTTCATATTTATCAGCAGAGGTATGAAAACTGCTTCTCTGCAGATGCCTCCCACACCACTCGGATTGCTTAGGAATGGAGGAAGCCTTCAGGAAAGACAGAGTCGCATGAGCAGAACCATGGGTACCATCAGAAAACAGATAAGAGGCTGTCGCTAGAATGGTTCTTCCCACATGACCTTACCTCTCCCACGTGGTTTCATCCGTTCCGACATTATTGGAGCGGAGTGGGAAGCAAATGCAGAACAGCCCTGTGCTGGTGGATTAACCAAAAACTCTCCAGTGATTAAAAAAAACCTCACAATTTAAAAGCTTCAAAAGGATCTGAAGACCCAGAACATTTCTATGCCCTTTTTGGGGGCGGGGGATTTATCACTAATGCTACTGCGAATGATCTGCAAAGTTCTTTGCTAGCACAAATTTGGATGTCATAATTGTGATTTATAAAAATTATGCTCCTCTGTTGACCTCATTCAACTGTTAATACTAGAGGAGTGGCTCTGTAATGTATAGTGGAAACAAATATTATGTTATGTATATTCACTAATTGTATTTATTTTGTTGAAATGAAACAATGCAAATGGACTGCCTTCAAGTCGATCCCGACTTATGGCGACCCTATGAATAGGGTTTCATGGTAAGCGGTATTCAGAGGTGGTTCACCATTGCCTTCCTCTGAGGCTGAGAGGCAGTGACTGGCCCAAGGTCACCCAGGGAGCTTCATGGCTGTGTGGGGATTCGAACCCTGGTCTCCCAGGTCGTAGTCCAACACTCTAACAACTACACCATGTTCTTTATAATAAAAAAAAATGTTTTAAAGTCCCCAGTGGTTTTGACTGCATGCTACAGGTTTCTGCTCAGGAAAGGATGTACAGCATAGTGTTTGCTGAAGAAAACAACACCATACTGATTCCAAGTCACTGTCTAATTGACTGTACTCCCCAAGTTGCAGTGATAAAATCTAAGAAACAGGAAAGCATTGCCAATGGACAACAGGAGAGTCATCCAACAATCGCTTGCCTTTCCACCAAATGAAAAATGAGAGAAATGTTGTCATGGGCTTTTTTCACAGAGTTTCATTCTAACAACTCATCCAGGGGAAACAGCGTAAGTAAGTGTGGCACAACAGTATGTACCAGGATGCCTACAAAGGGATGGAAGAAATAATGCACTTTAGTCTATTACTTTCAATTTCAGCAGCTGAAATCAACCGACAAAATTTATGACAATGGGAATATTTCTCTCTTCCACCATGCAATTCCCCCCGGCAAGGAAATATACTCTTCTGATTTACTTCCACAGATCACTAAAATATAGCAAAATAGAGACAAGGCTTCTCTCTCTCTCTCTCTCTCTCCCGTTTATTAAAGTTGCGGGCAGGGAGCACCCTTCATCTAGTTTAAAGAGCAGGCTTTATTTCCTACGTGCTGCGAGACAAATATCTCCGATAATTTCTTTGTTCCATGATGTGTACCCTGAACAATTACTGTGGGACGAAGAATGCCTCTGACAGACAGCCTGATGAGATTACAAGTCATTTGAATGTTCAGGTTTTCAGAAAAGGTCTGCAAAGGTACAGCGAGAGAAGGAAACACAAGACTTAGGCTGCATACACAGCATACATTTAAAGCACACTTGAAGCCCATGACTTCCCCCATCCGAAGAATCCTGGGAACTGTGTTTTCTTAAGGGTGCTGGGAATTGTAGCCCCTTGAGGAGTAATCTACAGTTCCCAGGATTCTTTGAGGGAATTCTTGTGCTTTAAATGTACTTTAAATGTATGCTGTGTATACAGCCTCAGTATGCCTGAAGAAACAACTCGCGCTCTCTCTCTCTCTCCCTCCCTCTGATCTGAATGTCAGTTTAGTGTCTCTAAGTCGTGCACACTCCATTCTCTTCAATGACGGAGCTTTAGAAGGGGAGGAAGTACACACAACCATATTTCCTCTAAGCTGATAGTCTTGGCTTCCAAGTGACACACTGGTGAAAATGGGTCACCTGACATCACTGTGACATCAGGGGATTGACAGGTGGATGGCCCTGCCCACCTGCCAAACTCGACCCATGGATGGTGGGAGAGAAAGATCCAGTCCACCCACTGTATCCGGCTCTAAGACAATGCAACCACTCTTTGGCTTCAAACGGGCGTCACAAGTACAGGATCTTTGTCAAACTGGTAAGGACGACATTAAAAAAAAACCTACATGCAAATCCATTCCCTGACTTATTATGCTTTTAGCTTCTTAAAGAGGGGGGGGGAAGAATGACTGATAAAATCAAATCAACTGGTTACTCAACGTTGAAATGACAGTTTCCTTACTTGAATAAATGCTAAAAACCATCCCTTTGGAAGTTCAGTGGAGCAGTAAGTTAATTTATTTATTCATTTAGATACTGAGAACACCTATCTCATACCCTGAGCTCCAAACATACATTAAACAGACACAATTGGTTCTAATCTTCATGTACACAATTCAGTTTATAGTAAAACCAGATATCCAGATGCTTTGGGAAATGCGAAATATCTGCAAAAGTGGGCTGTGTGCGCACAAAAAAAGGGTGTGTGTGAGGAAACTGCATATATTTGGCTTTCAAAAGCTGCTCAGTAGTAAACTATTGATCTGATCAGAGCTAAACCGCTGACCAACAATTACCAGACCTCTTTTGATCCAATTCCTCTTTCAAGCAGAGCAATTAGCTCATCCAGTTTATTCTTGTCATTATGTCCAAAGGAAAGCAAGTGAATCTGTACCACCACCGCCATTTGAAATGGGCCAGTTCACAGGTGTGGGTGATCTAGACAGACAAGGCTGCCATAATTCACCATCAAAGAAAATGTGGTTAGAAATAACCAGGATGTTCTTCACTACAACTACATACACTCAGGAAAAATCTTTCATTCCAAACTCCCATAACAAATTACCCAAATACAGGAACAGGACTGGGCACAGGATCCCAGAATCAGAAGGGATTCAAACCATCCGAGTCTTTGTTTGCATGACATGGGAAGGCAACCTATGGTTTGCTGGAACCACATGGACTCCTGGAGGGGGCTCGCACCTGCTTTGCTCCTCCCCAGTCCTTTTTAGTGCCATGCCATGGCGTGCCAAGCTAAACCAAGATTGTCCAAACTAGGATTTGTGGTTAAGCTCTCTCCTTGCTAACCATGAGATGTAGCCAAGGATTGTTGTTGGATGGATAGGAAGAAGAGACCTTAACCTTGTCTGAATGACACGCTAAGCCAAACCTTGGTTTAGTGCAGCATGGCATGGGAGCCCAAAGGACCAGAGAGGAGCGATGTGGCTTCAAGCGCCTCTCTGGGAGCCCACATGGTCAGTTGGCCACGGCTTTGGCTTACCATGCCATATGAACCATAGAAAGAGAAAAAGTATGGAAATTCACTTCGTCTACTGCACCTTCCCCAAAATGGCCATGCTGGCTGGCTTGACCAGATAGGGTCTAGTACTATACAAGACAGAAGGACCATTGTGGGTAACGGGCAGACTGGGAGGGGCCTATCAGAATAAGGCAGGGCAGGTTGCAGCCTCTGTTTAGATTTAGTGGGAGCATGGGGTGGGGGAATGTAGGACTCCATGTTGACTTAAGCTTTCTGAAAACGGCTTGTGCCTGGAAGAATCTAGTAAAGAGCTGGAAGATGTCCTCAAGAGGCCTAGAGATATGGAGCAGAGATGAGGTACTAGAAAAGCCAGAAGAGCGCAGGACAGGGTGGGGAACTTTTTTTCTTCAGCCTGAAGGCCGCACTCCCTTCTGGGCAGCCTCCCAGGGGCCACATACCAGCAGCAGGCGTGGCCATAGGCAAAAGCGGGCCATTTCCCCCTTCGTACAATAGGCTGCTTTCCATATACCCACACTCACTCCGGTGAAGCAAGAGGCATGATCACAGCTCAAGGGGACATTCCAGCTAGGCAAAAACACTCCAGGAGAGCGCAAAGCAGGGACAGGAATGGGTGTGGCTAGGTATGGACTGAGGGCCAGACAGAGAAGCGTGAAGGGCTTCATTCAGACCCTGGGACTTAATTTTTCCACCCCTGGTATGGGGAATGAGCAGCCTCCGCTTTTATAAAGCTGCAAAGTTCCTTCTTAGGGGTCTTGACGTAATAAACCTTAAACAAAACTATGCAGGTAAGAAGCCAGCAGGGGTGTGGGGGCTTTCCAGTGTTTTGCACCGCCTGCAGCATGTACGACTATCTGCCTGTTGGACAGAAGTCGTGGGTATGCTCTCGGTGCAATGAGCTCCTGGCTCTCCGGGAATGACTTCATTTCCTTGAGGCCAAGGTGGCGGACCTGGAAAAGCTGAGAGAGGCAGAGAGGTGTGTGGAGGAGGCCTTCAGGGACGTTATAGCTGTGTCCCACTCCAACGATGATAGCTCTCCTGCTATCATGGACAACGATGGTCTCGGGGAAGGAGAGCATCCAGCTGAGGAAGAGGGAAACGATCCCTTAGAAGGGACCCATTCCTTGGGGGATGAGCAGCTATCCTCTCGTGCCGAGGATATATCTCCAGGGGGTGGAGGGATCCTTGTAGTGGGTGATTCGATCATTAGGAACATAGACAGTGGGGGGTGTGATGGGCGTGTAGACCGCAAGGTGTTTTGCCTGCCTGGTGCGAAGGTTGCGGATATCGCCCGTCGTTTAGATAGTTTGGTAGACAGTGCTGGGAAGGAGTCAGTGGTCGTGGTGCACGTTGGCACCAACGACATGGGGAAATGCAGCCGTGAGGTCCTGGAAGCAAAATTTAGGTTGCTAGGTAGGATGCTGAAAGCCAGGACCTCCAAGGTGGCTTTCTCTGAAATGCTACCAGTTCCACGCGCAGGACCAGCCAGACAGGCCCAGCTTCGCAGTCTCAATGCGTGGATGAGACGATGGTGTTGGGTGGAAGGGTTTGGATTTGTTAGGCACTGGGGAACATTTTGGGACAAGCCGGGCCTGTACAAAAGGGACGGGCTCCACTTGAACCAGAATGGAACCAGACTGCTGGCACTTAAAATTAAAAAGGTGGCAGAGCAGCTTTTAAACTGACTGAGGGGGGAAACCCGACAGGAGCTGAGAAAGGTCCGGTTCGGAATAAACCTCCCCCCTGGGATAAAAACCAAAGAAATGATGAAATTTTAAAAGGGGTAGGCCTAGAAGTAGGCATTGTGAGAGCAGGGGCACAGGATATAAATTCAGAAGAGCAAAATTACCACAGGCCTAACCACAAGTGCCAGAGACACTTGAAGAGAGACACTGCTTACAAGTGCCTGTATGCTAATGCTAGGAGCCTGCGAACCAAGATGGGAGAACTGGAGTGCTTGATCTTAGAGGAGAGCATTGATATAGTGAGCATAACGGAGACCTGGTGGAATGGAGAAAACCAGTGGGATACGGTTATCCCTGGATATAAACTATATCGGAAGGACAGGGAAGGACGTATTGGTGGCGGAGTCGCTCTATACGTGAAAGAAGGCATTGAATCCAGCAAGCTCGAAACCCCAAAAGAGGCAGACTCCTCCACAGAATCGTTGTGGATGGTGATACCATGCCCCAGGAGGGACTTAATACTGGGAACGATCTATCGTCTCCCTGATCAACATGCTCAGGGAGACCTTGAGATGAGATATGAAATTGAGGAAGCATCCAAACTAGGAAATGTGGTAGTAATGGGTGACTTCAACTACCCGGGCATAGACTGGCTGCATATGTGTTCCAGTCATGACAAAGAAGCAAAGTTTCTAGATATTCTAAATGACTATGCCCTAGACCAGTTGGTCATGCAACCGACCAGAGGGACGGCAACCCTGGACTTAATCCTCAGTGGGGATCGGGACCTGGTGCAAGATGTAAGTGTAGTTGAACCGATTGGGAGCAGTGACCACAGTGCTATTAAATTAAACATACATGTAACTGGCCAATTGCCAAGAAAATCCAACATGGTCACATTTGACTTCAAAAGAGGAAACTTCACAAAAATGAGGGGATTGGTAAAAAGAAAGCTGAAAAACAAAGTCCAGAGGGTCACGTCACTCGAAAATGCTTGGAAGTTGTTTAAAAACACTATATTAGAAGCTCAACTGGAGTGCATACCGCAGATCAGAAAAGGGACCGCCAGGGCCAAGAAGATGCCAGCATGGTTAACGAGCAAAGTCAAGGAAGCTCTTAGAGGCAAAAAGTCTTCCTTCAAAAAATGGAAGTCTTGTCCGAATGAAGAAAATAAAAAAGAACACAAACTCTGGCAAAAGAAATGCAAGAAGACAATAAGGGATGCTAAAAAAGAATTTGAGGAGCACATTGCTAAGAACATAAAAACCAACAACAAAAAATTCTATAAATACATTCAAAGCAGGAGACCATCTAGGGAGACAATTGGACCCTTGGATGATAAGGGAGTCAAAGGTGTCCTAAAGAACGATAAGGAGATTGCAGAGAAGCTAAATGAATTCTTTGCATCTGTCTTCACAGTGGAAGATATAGGGCAGATCCCTGAACCTGAACTAACATTTGCAGGAAGGGATTCTGAGGAACTGAGACAAATAGTGGTAACGAGAGAGGAAGTTCTAAGCTTAATGGACAATATAAAAACTGACAAATCACCGGGCCCGGATGGCATCCACCCGAGAGTTCTCAAAGAACTCAAAGGTGAAATTGCTGATCTGCTAACTAAAATATGTAACTTGTCCCTTGGGTCCTCCTCCGTGCCTGAGGACTGGAAAGTAGCAAATGTAACGCCAATCTTCAAAAAGGGATCCAGAGGGGATCCTGGAAATTACAGGCCAGTTAGCTTAACTTCTGTCCCTGGAAAACTGGTAGAAAGTATTATTAAAGCTAGATTAACTAAGCACATAGAAAAACAAGCCTTGCTGAAGCAGAGCCAGCATGGCTTCTGCAAGGGAAAGTCCTGTCTCAGTAACCTATTAGAATTCTTTCAGAGTGTCAACAAGCATATAGATAGAGGTGATCCAGTGGACATAGTGTACTTAGACTTTCAAAAAGCGTTTGACAAGGTACCTCACCAAAGGCTTCTGAGGAAGTTTAGCAGTCATGGAATAAGAGGAGAGGTCCTCTTGTGGATAAGAAATTGGTTAAGAAGCAGAAAGCAGAGAGTAGGAATAAACGGACAGTTCTCCCAATGGAGGGCTGTAGAAAGTGGAGTCCCTCAAGGATCGGTATTGGGACCTGTACTTTTCAACTTGTTCATTAATGACCTAGAATTAGGAGTGAGCAGTGAAGTGGCCAAGTTTGCTGATGACACTAAATTGTTCAGGGTTGTTAAAACAAAAAGGGATTGCGAGGAGCTCCAAAAAGACCTCTCCAAACTGAGTGAATGGGCAGAAAAATGGCAAATGCAATTCAATATAAACAAGTGTAAAATTATGCATATTGGAGCAAAAACTCTGAATTTCACATATACACTCATGGGGTCTGAACTGGCGGTGACCAACCAGGAGAGAGACCTCGGGGTTGTAGTGGACAGCACGATGAAAATGTCGACCCAGTGTGCGGCAGCTGTGAAAAAGGCAAATTCCATGCTAGCAATAATTAGGAAAGGTATTGAAAATAAAACAGCCGATATCATAATGCCGTTGTATAAATCTATGGTGCGGCCGCATTTGGAATACTGTGTACAGTTCTGGTCGCCTCATCTCAAAAAGGATATTATAGAGTTGGAAAAGGTTCAGAAGAGGGCAACCAGAATGATCAAGGGGATGGAGCGACTCCCTTACGAGGAAAGGTTGCAGCATTTGGGGCTTTTTAGTTTAGAGAAAAGGCGGGTCAGAGGAGACATGATAGAAGTGTATAAAATTATGCATGGCATTGAGAAAGTGGATAGAGAAAAGTTCTTCTCCCTCTCTCATAATACTAGAACTCGTGGACATTCAAAGAAGCTGAATGTTGGAAGATTCAGGACAGACAAAAGGAAGTACTTCTTTACTCAGCGCATAGTTAAACGATGGAATTTGCTCCCACAAGATGCAGTAATGGCCACCAGCTTGGATGGCTTTAAAAGAAGATTAGACAAATTCATGGAGGACAGGGCTATCAACGGCTACTAGCCATGATGGCTGTGCTCTGCCACCCTAGTCAGAGGCAGCATGCTTCTGAAAACCAGTTGCCGGAAGCCTCAGGAGGGGAGAGTGTTCTTGCACTTGGGTCCTGCTTGCTGGCTTCCCCCAGGCACCTGGTTGGCCACTGTGAGAACAGGATGCTGGACTAGATGGGCCACTGGCCTGATCCAGCAGGCTCTTCTTATGTTCTTATGTTCTTACGTCTTTCGTACTACTGATCTCACCCGTGACAAAGAGAAGCAGATAAACTCAGGCTCTGGAAGTCAACTCCTCTTTGGTATCCAGGTAAAACAGGATCCCCTAAGCCACTGCAGCGACCTGTTCTTGCTCTTTGTTGCTTTGAAGGCAACCAGCTTTTTAACTTCCTCTGCAACAGCCTTCCCCAACCTTGTGCCCTCTGGATGTTTTGGGGTACATCTCCCATCAGCCCTGGGCAGCTTGGGGAGGGGGGCAGAGAAGCTGTAGCCTGAAAGTGTTGACCTGACATGGGAGGAAGGCCAGGATTCTAGTATTTATAGCAGCCCTGGCCAATCCAGAAGCTCCATGTTGCCTACCAGTATTGCACCCCCTTTATTCCCGTGGGATTCGGGGCCTAAGCACTCACAGTCCCAAGAAGCCCACTCAGCTGAGTCTCTGATTATGAGAGTTCCTGGTTTAAGACATTCTTTCACATCTTAGTCTGCCTCACAGGGTTGTTGTAAGACAAAACACGGCTGGAAGGGAAGAAGGAATACTAAGGCAACAATCCCAACATATAAACTATTTTTTAAAAGAAAAAAAATGAGATCTCACGCACAAACTTGATCTGTGCTCTTTGTCCCACATTTATTCTGAGGCCCAGCAACCCTCACCATGCAAATGCCAAGCAGCTCTCACATCCCTTTCGCCTGCCACAATACCTCCCCTCCAGGCCCAAACGTCTTCATTTCCCTGGGTGCCTTACGTACCCTTATCATCAGAACAGCTTTCCTGATGTCACGAACTCCATCATAAACCAGGCGGGAGGCGTCTATGAACTCATTCTCTTCAAACGGCTGTGGGATGTTTGCACTCAGGGCTTCAATGGCAACTTCAACTTGTTCGGCAAAACGTGGCATAACTAGATTAAACCAAATGAAAGGCGGTGAGAACACAGAACTTCCTTTTGTGTCCTTTCTCTCCCCTTGCCTTTGGGCATAAACACTTTCCAGGCCCGGAATATGCCACTGTCCTATCATCAGGATACAGAAGACAGGGGAGATGTGTGGTTCTCCGAGGGGAATTAAAAAACCCTCCCGATGTATCGCCTCAGACTATGCTTGACAAAGAAGTCAGCAGCTTGCAGTGGAGCAGCAAAACGGCTAAGGATGTGAGCTTTGAGTCAGAAAATGTTGGGTCCCCACCCCAGCTACAAACTCTCTACGGTAGGTGAAATGCTGTTCTCTCAACCTCAGTTCCCCAATCTGTAAGATGGGGGCACTAATACTAATATGTACAGCTGGTATAGCACAGTGGGGAGGAGAGCCTGGCTGGGAGTCCAGACTCTGTGAGTTCAAATCCCTGCTTGTGTCTCCTGGGTGTCAAGGGCCAGCTAAAGATCACCCCCACAGGGAGTGGCTCAGGGGTTGTGCCCTGCCGCCTGTGCAGCCCTGGGCAAGCTGCGTAGTCCCAAGGAGCCCAGTTGCCCCCCAGCTGGCAGTTGTAGACAAGGAAGGGGCTGGCTTGTGCAGCTGTGGCAAGCTGAGCAGGCCCTAGACAGCTGGGGAGGACTAGCCTCAGAGGGAGGTGATGGTAAACCTCCTCTGAATACCGCTTACCATGAAAACCCTATTCATAGGGTCGCCATAAGTCGGGATCGACTTGAAGGCAGCCCATTTCCATTTTCAATACTAACATTCCAGACAAGATTGTTGTAGTTGTTATTGAGAGAATGTCTGTTTTGAGCACCCTAACATGCTGCAGAGATGCCAAGTAAGAAGGAGGAATGGCTTAGCGGGGGACCATCTGCCCTGCACGCAGAAGGTCCCAGGTTCAGTCCCTGGCATCTCCAAGTAGGGCTGTGCCTGAAGCCCTGGAGAGCCACTGCCAGTCAGAGTAGGCATTTCTGAGCTAGATGGTCCAATGGTCTGACTCAGCATAAGGCTGCTTCCGGTGTTCCTAAGTATATTATGAAGTCAAGTAAAACACATGTTGCGCTCCGACATTTGCTGTATCCATGGACGGGAGGGGAGGCGTGTGCATGCAAGCCTTGGCCTCAGTGCCTCCATGTGCCTTGCCCCACTGGCAACTTCTCCAACTTTCCCTGTGTTGAGGGGGAAGGTTTACAGGGGGCTTTTACTTGGCTAACTTGAATGCCAACAAAATGCCCCGCGCAACCGGAGACGCTGCTTTATCACAGTTCTACTTGTGTTCAAGTGACCGTGAGTAGAAGCCCTCTGCAGATCTTCCTCACAATCATGGCACTTGCAAGCCTCCCCTTCCCAATTATCTCAGGCTGCAAAGAACTGCTTCACAGCTGAGGAGGCCACACTTATCAGCTGCTATGAAGGATGGGAGAGGCCTGCAAGGCTCTCAGATTCCCAGCTCTGGGGTGCCTTTGCCACCAAAGCCTTGTGAAATGGAGAGGGGGCAATTGCTAACTTGGGCTGCTTCCAGTGTCCCATCAAACCCTTGTCGCCTGGACCTCTCCTTGCCCAGAGCAATCATTTGGAGCTGGGCCTTGTGGCGGTTCGCAAGCCTTTGCAGTCTTGGGCTGTCAATGACAGAGCTGTGGAGTGCCTGCCCCAGTTTCCATTGTGAAAACTCAAAGGGGCTTTGCCAGGTTTGAATCGAGGTTGCCTTAATTGAGAGGGGGAGTGTTTGCATTTCATCCACCCATCCACTCCCCGCAAACACTTGCCACATCCCTGGAGTGCACAATCCCATGTATACTCTTTGAACAGCATTTAGCCGAGCAACTCTCAAGACCTGCAAAACATGCTTTGGAAGAGATATATCAAGAGAGAATACTGGTGGAGCACTCAGAACTCTCATTTCAGAAATTCATTGTTCATTGAACCTCACTGAGCATATTTGTTGAAAAATGGAGTTTGTTTATAATGTTCTGTATAAGATAAAAGTAATCATTTACATTATTTGGGGAAACAATAGCTACAGTAGATACAGTGTTAATATAAGCAAACATGATGTCAGATAGGTTACTACAAATATATTATCAGAAATATATAGAGTATGAAGTATGTGAAGATAATAGATTAACAAATTAATGGATAATTTAGTGGTGTTGATGATTGATTATTTTAATTTAGATTGGATCGATAGCCTGTGGAAGTTTATAAACTATTTTAACTTACGTTAAACAAGCTAAGTTCAAAGTTATGTAATATGGTTGGTTTTGCTGTTACTACTAGTATTACTGTGTTCTGTCAAAGTTGCATGTTATGTAAAAACAGAATTCATTGTGCACTGTCCCAAACAACAATATTGAACACAAACTGCTGGCCAGCTGGTGGCTATTTCTGGAACTGGACAGTCACTCCTCTTGGCTGCTCCATAGCATGCCTGGAAGATGACAGTCTGAACTTACAGAGCATAGTAGCCTTAATTTTGTGACCAAGAAATCTTCTACCTGCTGTCATTTGACCAACAAGCTACAATGTCGTTCACCATGAATGGGTAAGATGGGTAAGGAAGAGCCAGTGCTGAAATCTGACACATGAGATGTCTTCAAGTACAGGGGAGTACAACCTTTGTTCCAGCAGCGTGTAAAACATGAAAGATGCTAATGGTTATGCAGGAGCAATTCCCATATTAATGGTTGGGGCACACATACATACATACTTTATGAATATATGCATAATGGGCACATTCAATATTTATTTCGGTGATATATAGGCCTTGTTCTGGCTTTCGTTGCTGGAAAACACAGAAAAATCTTAGAAGGCTTCTCTGCTGTCTTCCATAAAAAATGCTAATATTTATGAACAACCTTTTCGAAATGAAAATCATAGGCACAAAAACACTTGGTTGCACGATGCATTAGTGCACTTGTACACGACACATCAGTGTGCTGTGAGGGGAGCAGGCAGTCGCCCTCTCCTACCAACTCTGCTATGACTCCCGCTTTTAATGCAACCTTGCTGTCATGATCGAGCAGTGACCTGCGCACAGAGGCTGCAGGAGCACCAGATCGGGAGCTGGGTCTTAGAGCTGACTGCTTAAGATCGGGAAACCATTGTACCCGAGGCTGTTGGACAGGAACCCCCATAGGAACATCCCAGACCACCAGGGCCTATAGAGCCAGAGCCTGGACCCTCACAGGCACCTTCCCCCTGAAGGAGCAGATGCCTCCCACTGTATATCACCGGTCTGGCAGCACAGGGAGTGCACCAGGAGGGAAGCTATGGAATGGAGGAGCAGCGCCCATCTTCAGGTCAGAGGGCTGACCCTGCAAGGCTCTGAAGTTCTCTCAAGGAGGTGGACCCTGGAGGACATGGTCTGAACCCAGAAGCATGAAAGGCCTTAGCCTGGTCCCAACATTTGTTGGAACAAGTTGCTTGTTTATGATGAGAATGATGCTGGCATAGACTTAATATACCTAGGTGGCAGCTGAGCAGCTGACTGCACATCACGAACCTTTTCCATCTCCCCTTATATGCCCTTTAATACATGCTTTTCAAAAGTCACATTATCTTAATGTGATCAGATGACTCTGCTAAAATGTTTAGGACTGACAATATTCAATTAGCATTTTTTTTGGAGAGAGAAAAATACTCTCCGATGCATTTATTTCTTTCTTTATTTAAAATAATGCAACATGGCAGGGGGAGGCACTGCTCCTTTATGTTTGGGAGAACAAAGTGACAGAAACTTTGACCTCCCTCCTTTCACACTTCTGAGCTTTATGCATGATTCGAGACACTTGTTTTGCTCAGAGTTTGGCAGGAGCAATTGTTACATTAAGTGTTATGCTCCCAGCATGACTCACTGGAGGAATTAATCTATCCAAAATAAAATTAATTTTGCCAGCCTTCCTCTGACATACTTTATAATGTCTCAGTGGGTGCCTCCTTCAGAGTGGTGCCTTCTTAGTCAATGTGTGCAGCATGTTGACACCTGCCATTCTGGAAAAGGGCAAAAGGAAGAAGAAGAAGAAGAAGAAGAAGAAGAAGAAGAAGAAACACCTTTATAAATTCCTGTGCATATCCACAGCTGAATATCAGTTGCTGGGAATCACAAGTGGGGAGAGTCCTGTTGCATTCATGTGCCTCTTATGAACATTTGGTTAGCCACTGTGAGAACTGGATGCTGGACTTGATGGACCTTTGCCCTGATCAAGCAGGACACTTCTTATGGGAGAAACTAGGCTTTAGAAGTGGGGTGGAAGAAGGCTGAAGGCGAAAGCTCCTGATGGGTACTAATAAAGGAGGTATCAGCACCAGTGATAAAAATGGGGAGCAGGCTTATGGGGAGACAGAGCTGGTTGATGAGTGAGAAAACCCTTGTTTCCTTTCTTTTTAATGTGTGTGTGGAGAAGCAGAGGGAGGAATTAACTGGAGAGAAATGAATTTGAGGGGGCATTAGAGGTGGGAATTTGAATCGGCTAGAGAAGTGACAATGTGCATAGACATATCTATGTATTACTCATCTAAGCATTATTATCTATTACTGGAAGATTTGGGGAGAGGAGGGGGAAAGAGAGAAAAGTAAACTTTAACCAACTACTGCTCCACCTGCTGTTGAGGCAGGTTAATGCAGGTTATTACTGTACTGCATCCAGTACACAGTTGCTGTGTTTTAAATTGTTTGCTTTTGCTTAAGATGCTCTTGAACATCATCTAGAAGCTTATTGCATGAGGCAACTGATAAATATAATCATGAATGACAATCATATAGATATGACCAAAAGAAAGAGCCAAACTCTAAAGATAAATTAAAAAAACAAAAAACCAACACGATACAAATCTTGTTAGAAGTAAACCAGCAGACAGCCAGCACAGATTTCAGAGCTATTTGTATCAGTTCAGAATGAATTCTTTTCTGCTCAAACTGCTCAAGCTTCATCTCTGGCAACAGAATTTTGGCCATATGGAAATGTAATTATTTGAAACTGAAACTGACCCAAATGGTTATCAAGAGCACAGAGATTTTTTATTTTATTTTATTTATTTATTTATTAAAAAACAGATGCCTACATTTCTGAATTATAATAAGAAAACTAAAGTATTAAACATGACGTTTTATTTAGCTTGGAGTGTTTGGCAAAATCTCGTTCTATGAGGATTGTAAATTTCATGTCAGAGGATTCTAAATACTTCATGAAAGTTTTATTGCATTTAAATCCGATATAAAAGGCTTCATGTGGCTAATTTCCAGCATTTAGAGCCTGATTGTTAGAGGCATAATTAAAAGAAAGCATGTATTTAACAGTAGTGCCATAACAGTATTACACAAGTTGGCAAAGGTAATTAATCTAGTGCGCCTTAACACTCACATATAGATCACGAATGTTCAAAAGCTCGCCAATTGGAAATTAGCAGGAGTTTGATATACAAGTTCTTCTTGGGTTCAAAAAAATTTCACTATAAGTACAGGAAGTATGGGAAGACATGATTCACTACAAAAGGCAATAATGGTGGGAAAAACAGGAGTAGAAAAAGAGGAAGACCAAACAAGAGATGAATTGATTCCATAAAGGATCCCATAAAGGAAGCCACAAACATGAACTTACAAGATCTGGGGGCTTATAACAGATGCTAGTGGAGGTTGCTGATTCACTGGGTCGCCATAAGTCGTGATCGACTTGAAGGCATATAACAACAACGATGGCCCCACGAGAGAGAGTTATTTCAACAGTGTTCACGTTAGCGACCTGGTAGGCGTGTCTGGTCAGATTTGGGCAGCAGAGCTTTACCAACAATTACAAACAAGTTTTTGTGACCCTACAACAGGTATTGTGGACCACGTATGTTTGTGTTTTGTTTTTCTGCCTCTCTCATCAGTTAACATTATAACCGAGGGTCACACACCAACATTTGCAGGCAATGGATGCAGGATAAACAAATACAGTACTTCTGCACGCAGTGCACAATTTGCTTACAGAATTTACTGCTATAGGGTACGGTGCTGGTCACTAGCCTAGATGGTTTAGAAAGAGGATTAGACAAATTCATGGAGGTTAGCAGGTAGTAGTGAATAGCATGGGGGGGCAGTGCTCCCCTGACTTCCAGCCAATTATGTTGCTGCTGCTTACCAGGAGGTAGAGGGTCCCTGCCCCAAGGATATTGCAATCTCAAACATGAGACCCGTGGCATGTGCGTTTTGCAGTCAGAGATTCACAAAGACAGTGGTTGAAACGGCACTGAACCACATGTCCTTGCAATCTGCCCAAAGGACTGGCCGTAGACAGCCTTCTTTCTTGCGCAGCCAGGGAGGGTGGGGGGAGAGAACTGACCTTTACTCTGCTGGCCCAACCAACTCACAAACGGAGAGGAGCTTGCACCGGGCATACACTCAGTCTGTCGACAAAATTAATCAAAACCAAAATACTTATTCAAATATGTGGCTCAGAATGTAGAAGAACGGCTATTTATGTTGCTTTATGTCTTAGGCAGAGGTACAGAACAGGGTCCGGACAGTGGGCTGGATCTTCAACTCCCACACATCCCACAGGCCACTTTGACAGGTGAGAGGGGCTGCACACCATGGCATCAAGTGACCGAACCTCAAAGGAAACTATGGGGAGCACACTCTAAGTGCACTGCCGAGTCTTCTTTACTTCCTTTGCAGCCTGGCTTGAGTTCAAGCTGTGGCTGCAAAGGGAAAATTGAACAAAAAACATTCCTTTGCAAGCCTGGCTTGAATTCAAGCCATGGCTGCAAAGTAACATTTTCCCCTTCCTATCCTGGCTTGAGTTCAAAACATGACTGCAAAGCGAAAAAATGTGTTTATTAGCCTCCACACCCTGGCTTGAATTCAAGCTGGATATTAGTAGTAGTAGTAGTAGTAGTAGTAGTAGTATCATTGTTGTTGTTGTTTAATTTATATCCCACCATTCCTCCCAGTAGGAACCCAGGGTGTTAAACAAAAGCACTAAAAACACTTTAAAACATAATAAAAACAGATTTTAAAATATATTAAAACAAAAATCTTTTAAAACATTCTTTTAAAAAGCTTTAAAACCATTTTTTTTTAAAAAAAGGTTTTAAAACATATTAAAAAGGTCTCTACTTAAAAGGCTTGTTGAAAGAGAAAGGTCTTCAATAGGCACCGAAAAGATAACAGAGATGGCGGTCATAGTCTAACACCTTAACCACTACATCACACTGGCTCTTGTCTAATATTTAAGGGGAGGGAATTCCAAAGGGTAGGTGACACCACACTAAAGGTCCGTTTCCTATGTTGTGCAGAATGGAACTCCTGATAAGGTGGTATCTGCAGGAAGCCCTACCTGCAGAGTGCAGTGATCAACTGGGTATATAAGGGGTAAGACAGTCTTTCAGGTATCCTGAATGTCCTGTATGCTGAGGGATGCAAAAGAAGAATCGAGAGCAATATTCAGGACCTAGATTAAGATTGTCTAGAACAAGGATGAGCTAACACCTTTGCCCCCACGGTCCCCTCCAAATGTTTGCTGTGCATTAGGTTTGGCTAACCTCCAGATGTTGGACTACAACTCCTTATCACCCTTGACCACTGGCCATGCTAGCTAGGGCAGATGAGAGCTGGAGTCCAAACACTACACCAGGTACATTTTAAGTCAGCCATTCAAGTTCCTATAAAAATGCCTTATTACAGGAGTGGCAAATTAGTGACTGATATCAGTAGTGCAGTGGCAAATTCAGAAGTCACAGCCATGCCCCCTCCCCCATTTTTTTGCTGCTGGGTTGAGAATGAGAACCTTGTTAATGCCTTCACCCACAACAACTGACATCCCTAGGAACCAATAAGCACAAAAGAGGAGTGTTAGCTACTCAGAAGAGTCTTCTCAGTAGATGAAGCAATTCATTTCACTCTGATTGGCTCCAATCAGCAGGAAAGGACAAGGAAGCATGATAGAAGACTCTTCTCAGTGGCTAACACACTCCCCTTTCAGGCTGACTGGCTTGTAGGATGCTGGAGACATAGGACCCCTGCTGGGACCCTGCTCCCAAGAACATAAGGGGTCTAAGACACACACACCCTGAGACCCTGGGCTACTACACTCCTGACTGATACATTCCTGTTTGACATCCAAGAGCTTTACATCCCTAGCTAGGCTTTCATATTGGAGTATCACTGCTCTGCAAGACAATTGTGTGTGCCTATGCATGTGTTCATGCTTCTGCAGGAAGGTATATTTGTAGGTAGGCAGATATAGATAAATATAGATACACACAGAGATTGAGAGATTTGTTATGAATGTGGCCGTCTTTCACTATTCTTTTCACTCCATGCTGAAGCATCTGGAAACAAATTCATTGTCTATCCCTTGTTTGAAGAGGCAGTTTAGACCTTCAGAGTTTTCAGGGAGAATCTGAGCAATAACAAAGGCATATGCAAATGTTCACTCATGTTGTGCCCCTTGCACGCCTCTCCTGGGTTTTCTCCTTATTCTTCTTTTCCCAGGTTAAATAGCCTCAGTTTGCAACATCTCTTTGTTCAGAATCTCTTCCCCACTTCCTCCATAAACCTCACTCCTTCACAATCTCGCTCACAGGAACGTCGCCAGAAGTTACATACAGGCCTCGCGCATATTTTCTCCAAGGATATGTGCCCACAGGTTTGTTTCTAAAAGCGATCTTTGCAAATATCAAATACCACATCAAAATAAGTCCTGAAAGCACAGTAAAACCAAACCATGCTGGAAACTATTCCTAAGCTTCACAGTGGGAGTGGAAGGTCCAGGTTCAAATCCCTGCTCCACAATGATGCTCATAAGGGACCTTGGTGGACGTTTTGAATTAGGAACAGATTACTATCACTATTAGGGCTGATCTGAAACATGTAAGGGGATGCACTTAATGGGGGGAACCCCCCCATGTAATAGGGCTCCCCATTTTGATGATGATTTGCATGGTGTGAAAACGGTGTGAAAATGTTACAACAGGTGTGGCAAACCTTTTTCAGCCCAAGGGCCACATGCCCTGCTGTCTAACTTTCCAGGGGCCATCTTGGCCCTCGGGATACTATAGATTCATCTGTAGCCCGTTGTGATGAGTTCGCTGGACACTTCCAAACTAAGATTGCTTGCATTCGTCGGGACTTAGACTCCAATATTATAGCAGTTGGATTCAATGAAGCATTCAGACCACGGTCTTGTCCTCATTTATTGGATGAGTTTCAGTTGGTGCAGCTTGAGGATGTTGACAAGATCCTTGGACTGGTGCGGGCGACCACGTCTGTGCTGGATCCTTGCCCCTCTTGGCTGGTGAAAGCTGGCAGGACCGGAACCGCCGGCTGGGCCAAGGAGGTAATCAATGCCTCTTTGCGAGAGGGTGTGGTCCCTGACTGCCTAAAAGCGGCGGTAGTGAGACCGCTCCTGAAGAAACCCTCCTTGGACCCAGATAACTTGAACAACTATAGACCTGTGGCGAATGTTCCGTTCCTGGGCAAGGTTCTGGAACGGGTGGTGGCCGGCCAGCTCCAGGGACTCTTGGATGACACTGATTATCTTGATCCATTTCAATCCGGTTTTAGGCCTGGGTTTGGTACCGAAACAGCCTTGGTCACCCTGTATGGTGACCTTTGTCGGGAGAGGGACAGGGGGAGTGTGACCCTGTTGATTCTCCTTGATCTCTCAGCTGCTTTTGATACCATCGACCATGGTATCCTTCTGGGAAGGCTCACGGAGTTGGGAGTTGGGGGTATTGCTTGGCAGTGGCTCCGCTTCTACTTGGTGGGTCATCAACAGAAGGTAGTGCTTGGGGAACACTGCTCGACACCCTGGACTCTCCATTGTGGAGTCCCACAGGGACTGGTACTGTCCCCCATGCTTTTCAACATCTATATGAAGCCGCTGGGTGCGGTCATCAGGAGTTTTGGAGTGCGTTGTCACCAGTACTCTGATGACACGCAACTCTATTTCTCCTTTGCATCTTCCTCAGGTGAGGCTGTTAACGTACTAAACCGTTGCCTGGCCGCGATAATGGATTGGATGGGAGCTAACAGACTGAAACTTAATCCAGACAAGACCGAGACGCTGTTAGTGAGTGCCTTCTCTGCCCAGATGGTGGATGTTCACCCTGTTCTGGATGGGGTTACACTCCCCTTGAAAGAACAGGTTCGTAGCTTGGGAGTTCTTTTCGAACCCTTCCCTGTCTCTTGAGGCTCAGGTAGCCTCAGTGGCACGGAATGCTTTCTACCATCTCCGATTGGTAGCCCAGCTACGTCCCTATCTGGACAGTGACGACCTCGCCTCAGTCGTTCATGCTCTGGTAACTTCTAGATTGGACTACTGCAATGCGCTCTACGTTGGGCTGCCCTTGAAGATAGTTCGGAAACTACAGTTAGTCCAGAATGCAGCAGCCAGATTGTTGACGTGGACCAGAAGGTCCGCTCATATAACACCTGTTTTGGCCCATCTGCACTGGCTTCCTATTTGTTTCCGGGCTAAATTCAAAGTGCTGGTTTTGACCTATAAAGCCTTACACGGCATGGGACCGCAATACCTGGTGGAGCGCCTCTCCCAATATGAAACTACCCGTACACTGCGCTCAACATCTAAGGCCCTCCTCCGAGTACCATCCCATCAAGAAGCTCGGAGGATGGTGACTAGAAATAGGGCCTTTTCAGTTGTGGCTCCCGAACTGTGGAATGGTCTTCCCGATGAGGTGTGCCTGGCGCCGACGCTGCTATCTTTTCGGCGCCAGGTGAAAACCTTTTTATACGCCCAGGCATTTTAAAGTGTATTTTTACAGTATTTTATTACTATGTTGTATTCTGGATGTTGTTTGGTTCTCGTATTGTTTGTGTGTTTTTGTTTTTGAGTTATTATATTTATTGTATTTATATATTGTGCCTGCTTTTACCTTTTATGTACACCGCCCAGAGAGCCTTTGGGCTTAGGGCGGTATATAAATAAAATAAAATAAAATAAATAAATAAATAAAATTTTGCCTTTGTATAGCAGGCTACTTTCTACACACTCTCACGCATCCCTCTTTATCTTCCCTCTGGACAAACAGGAAGTATTATCGGAGTCTAAGGACACATTCCAGCCAGGCCAAACCACTCAAGAAGGGTGGCAAAGCAGGGTCGGTAAGGGGTGTGGCCTGGGAGGAATTCCAAGGGCCTGGCAGAAAGGACTGTGTTATACCACACCATATCATATAGCACAAGGGCAGGAACTGAGTCAGTTGTCAACAGAACCACATCACAAGCCAGCTCCAGTCTGCAGATCTGGTGTGGCCATGTGTTATGCCAGCTGCCATTTTTCTTCCTTGCCCCCTGGATTGACTCCCTGGCTGACTGAGCAAACACCTTGGCCATGGACCACATTCCACCTCGCACAAGATCCAGCTCAGCAGACCTGACAGTTCTGATGCTGGAGCAGAAGCCTTGACAGCGAGCCTTTTTTTATTCTCTCACTTTGGCACTGGCCTCCCGCTTTTAATCCTGCTTTGTCCTGACTCTGCAAAATGTAAGTTTGGCACGACCCTGCAAGAATGAGGCTGAGAGACCCTAATGCCACCCAGATCCATATGCCCAACCTTCCCCACAACCCACATTTTACGTGCTTTTATTTGGGCTCGGCCACTGTTCATTATTTATCTATAATGTTTACAAAAGTAGCGAACCAAGGCTTTTAGCGTAGTGGCACCAGTAACGTAGAACACTGTCTCTGCTGAACGTAGGAAACTGCCTTATACTGAATTAAAACATTGGTCCATGTAGCTCAATATTGTCTTCACTGACTGGCAGCAGCTCTCCGGGGTTTCAAGCAGGGTTCTCTCCCAGCCCTACCTGGAGAGGCCATCGGGGATTAAACGTGGGACCTCCTGCATGCAAAACAGATGCTCTACCCACTGAGCTACAGCCCTTCCACTGTTGAAATCAGACAGGCGCCTACAATTCTGATACGCCATCACTGAAAACGTTTTTGTTTTGCCATGTGGTTTTAGAGAATTACTTTCATTCATTGTGGGATATTTGTGCTGTTGTGTATGATTGTATGATGTTTTGATGACTTCTATTGTACTCCAGCATCATATTCTTATGAGCTGGCGGTTTCTAAACATTCTTACAGATATAAATATTATTTCATTTATAATTTAAGTTGTAAATGCACATAACATCTCCTCAACAGGGCAAGCTGAGCCAAGCAAAATCCTCCAATGAGCTGAGCTATGACTTGGGAAATGGTGGAATTGGGTTAAAACAGGCTAGGCTGACATCTGCTCTTTGACTCCGCACTGCAGCCATTCTGAAAATCATTTCTCCTAGTTGTATCCATGCATGTACTGCCTTCTGATATATTCATCTTCCTTGCTATGTGCCTGTTAATTAATTACAGTACACAATGCTAGCTGTATTACCAATCTTTGGGCTCTTGCAAGATTAATCATCTTCCATTTGAAGATGGGGCCATTTGTATTTGATTTCATATCTCTTTATGAGGACTGAATCCATCAAAGGCATTTTTGTACAGTATTTATATATTTTACCTTTTATCAGAGGTCTCCCAAACAAACACTCATGACAGACCATGAGGAAAATCTTTTGAAATACATTCAATTATGCCCACACATTCCCACTTTGTATGGAACTGGATTTGTCTTTCTTCCTTTGTGAAGTGCACTTTCTTTACAACAATTCTGGTTGTTAAGAAAAGCATGATTTAACCTTACAGAATGCATGCTGATTTATCCTTCTCTTAAGATACTCAGCATCGTTTTGAATGGGGATTTTGCTATTGTCGTTCCATTCCATCTTGCACTGAATTAAGTCTCTCGGCTTTGTGCATCTTTCGATTGCTCTAGGGGCCTATTGAACTACGTCCACTTGCATAACGGTCTTTCATGACAAAGCATTAAATGACGTTGATGGTTGCTAGGCTGGGTGGATGTTTAGGGTGGAATTCATCACAGTCATAAATAGCATATTAAGCAAATGAGCCTTTCCACTTCCTTCAAAATGGCCGTCTGCTACAAAACAATGAATCAATGAATAGTGGCCAAAGAGATAAATGACCATGCACACCACCTAAGCTGACATTAAGTTGGAAGCTTTTGCATTCATTGACCCTAACGGTTCTACAGGTTTGCTGACCGACTCTTTCGCTTCTGGGGGTATCTCCAGACTGTCGGTATTTTGTGGGAAGGATTTGCTCTACCACAACAAATCCACCTTAAAAAAAGAAATGCACTTTTTGCAAGTTGTGATTGGGAAAAGCACTGAAAAGTACAAATGAATGAATGATTAACAGGAAGATGTGTGAACGGCCTGCAAACAAATCAAGATGAATGTTCACTGCCATATAGCCTTCTCGCAAACGAATCAGAACAAAGGCTTAACGAAGACCGGACAGCAGTCTAACCGTCACGTAAGCTTTGCACAAGCAACTCAAGATGAATACTGCATAAACAGGTCATCTGTCAGAGTCCACAGTTATTCACTAAGGGATTATTGATGTCATGTCCCCTGAACCTAGCAGCAATCTGGACAAGGAGTGGGAGGAAGCACCAGCTAAGTAGCCAGGTTACGTTCAGGGGTCTGTCAGGGGACCACTGTGAGTGAGGCTGGCGGCCAGAAACCCCCAGAGCAACCTCCTGGACTACTAGGACTAGAGTCCAGAATTTCCCCTGAGCCTGAGGTACCAGATGCCTCCTACTGCACTTCAGCAGTCAAGTAGCCCAGGGAGCAGACCAGGAGGGAGGCTATGGAACAAAGGAGGAGTGCCAGTCTTCAGGCCAGGGGGTTGGACCTTTAAGGCTCTGAAGTTCTCCATGAGGGGGTGGAGCCTGAAGAAGGCAGCCTGTTGACGGAGGTTTAAAAGGCCTCCATCTGATCCCAAACTTTGTTGGAGCAAATTGCTCACTTTCAGATATCTGTGGTCCTGCAAACTTTAAAGAGCCTTGAGCCTTCCCGAATGGAACGCGACAATCAGCCACTCGCCTGAGGCAAGTAGGAGTATTTTTGGGGTGACTAAATTAGAAGCCTCTCTCCACCTCCCCTTTGCAGGTCCACCGATGTGCCACAAATTATTTTTGTGTGTGTGTGTGGACCTATTTGTGAGACTGAGCAAGGACTAAACGAGAAGGGGGAGATCCAAGGTCAGAACTCCTGATCTCTTTTTCTTTTATTAAAAGCAGTTCTGGGGTACATTATTGCACCTAATCATGCACATCTATACCTACACATGCACTGCATCTCATAGCAGGTTTGGGGACACTTCAAGTTGGCTAAATAGGATGGGGGGGGAGGATCTGATGCACCCACCACAGCCTTGATCTAAAACTACCCCTCTCCACAGTTGTTTTTATCAAAAGAAAAAAGACATTGGGAGCTCCGCATTGAGATCTCCCACATCAGGTCTTCTTTGGCCCTTAGGCATTACAAGCCCAGAGTGTAACAGTGTTCCTTTTGCTTGTTAAATGTGTTGCAAAATAGAAGGTGAGGGAACTGGAGTCGTGCAGGGTAGAGTGGGGGCATCACAGCAAGACCCGGTTTGCAAAAATGACATTTGAAGGCCTTTCCAACTCTATGATTCTACCACACCAGATCATTTGAGATATAGGGCATCCAGCTATCCAGTACACTGATTATGAGTCAAGGTATCCATTACACCAGCCTTTCCCAACCAGTGTGCCTCCAGATGTTGTTGGACCACAACTCCCATCAGCCTCAGCCAGCATTGCCAATGGTCAGGAAAGATGGGAATTGTGGTCCAACAACATCTGGAGGCACACTGGTTGGGAAAGGCTGCATTACACTGATTATATTTACAGTCCGACTCAACCTGCTGATAATTTGTAATTTTCCATCCCACAGGCAGCCCCAACAAGAAAAGAAAAGCTGGAGGGGTCTGAACCTTCTCTTGCACCTTCCCCAGCCCTCAGCTGAGCCATTCTCACAGGAAAGCTGAAGATGTTGCCTGGTTGTGTCCCCACCCCTTGTTATCAGGTTTATTTCCCCTGATCTTTCCCCTCTCCTAAAACAGAAAAGTTGCTAGAATACATTGGGCCCTTAATTCCAGGGGCCTCTCCGGATGCTAGCTAGAGAAGCACTTTTAGGATATGTGAGGACCAAAGATATATCAGCAAGGACACTGTCTTATAGCTATAGAAATGATAACGGTAATGCCTGCGCATTGCAGAGTGTTAAACAGGAGCGGCTGACTTTCTGGGGGGGGGGGAAACACATTGGCAAATGAGCTGCTTTATTGCCCAACAGACCATGACAAAACTGACAGGGAGAACCATTCACTATTAAGATGAGTGGCATGCATCTGAGTAAACACGAATTTAAGCATACAAAGCCAGGTCCACCTAAGACTCAACTTGTAATTCAAATTATTTAGTTTGGTATTGAAAGAAAACTGGCATTGTGTATAATTACACAGGGTGGGGAATCAAAAGATGTCAGAATATCTTAGGAGTTCTATTCTGTCTCATTAAGAGGACACAATTTAGTTGCACTGAAATGCACAAATATTTGAGTTTATGCATCTTTGCGGTTTCATGGCTGGCATAAAGTGGTAATCAAGTGCTGTGCTTTTTTTTTTTTTAAAAAGGGGGGGACTATAATGAAACAAGAACACTTTAGTGAAGTTTTATGTGCAACAATTGAATATCAGCAGCAGCAGCAGCAGCCGCCCTTCACCGGAAGGTCCCAGGGCAGGACCCAACAACATAAAATACAGTAATTAAAAATAGTTTTTAAAAGAACAAATTACATTCACAACTAGAGAGGGTCCTAAAAATATATCTCTCAGGTGCATCTGCAGCATACGATGAAAGCTGTACAGTGAAGGTGCCAGACACACCTCTTTGGGGAGGGAAGTCCATGACATAGGGTGCAATCCTCCTGATGTTTACGCCAGGCTGAGGGGAATCAGGATGTGGCGTATGTCTGGGGGAGACGGGAGGGTACTGGTGCAGCCAGACTGCGCTGGCAGAAATCCCCCACCCAGGCACAGCCATGGTGCAGCCGGGGAACTCCATCACCACCTAGGTGCCAAGGCTTGGCCTGTGCAGCCAACGCTAGAGCAAGGACCAAAAATGGGCGTGCCAGGGGTGCGTTGGAGCAAAACCGAGGGGAGGGGGACTTACACTGCATCCTGGCCCCATTCAGCTCTGTTCTGCAGCCCCCAGTCCTGGTAGACGCTATGCCTGGGGAAAGGGTGGTGAAAGAAACATGCATTTTATTTCCTTCTGCCCAGACCTGTTGGCCCAGTGAGCACACTCCCCTCCCCAGGGCTCCTGAACTGCGGTAGGACGTGGCGGACCCTTATACTGCCTTCCCTTCTGCTGGCTCCACTCCCGCTGGCCCCCACTGTGTTGATTTGCTCTGTTAGGGGCTGCCACAGAGAATGCCCTCTCTTGGGCCACAGCCCCCCTCAACTTTTGGGGGTGGTGGAATTACCAAGAGGGCCTCCTCTGCCGATCTCAGCACCCAAGAAAGTCTGTAAGGAACGAGCTCGTCTTTCAGATATTTGGGACCTAAGTCATTTAAGGGCTTTAAACATTAGTGTGAGCACCTTGAATTAAGCCTGGAAACAAACTGGCAACCAATGCAGCTGTTTTAAAACAGGGTTTATATGAGTCCAGCCAATAATCCGGCCACTGCATTTGGAAACAGTCAACGTTTCCCAGCTGTCATTCAAGCCCCATATAGAGTGCATTGCAATAATCCAATGTGGAAGTTACCAGAGAATGAGTACAGTGGCCAAACCATCTCCGTCCAAAAGCCAGCTGGAGCTGGAAAAAGGCATGCCTCTGCTGATGTCAGAGAGACGAGGGAACACCAAGGGGATCAGCTGCAGCTACAAGACACAAGTGAGGCTTCCATTCTTACAGCTGGGGGAAAGAAATCACAAGTGTTCCACTAACATAAAAAGGACGTAAATGCATTCCGAGGAGGAGGACCCCCCCCCAAAGAAATGTTGAAGACGATAAGAAAATGCATTTTAAAAACATGCGTTTTCACTCTCTTGACTCTATTTAGCTCTCCTTTCCTGCTCTTCCTAGATCTCTCCACTCCAGTGGTACTCTCCTAATCTTGAAAACAAAAAGGCTCGTATTCAGTTACACATCTGTATCTTTTTCGTCTTACAGTTCCCTTTCTACAGAATCCTATTCTGCCTAGAATTCATACAGCGTTCTGTCTCTCTCTCTCTCTCTCTCTCTGTGCACTCAAAGAGGGGCTGAGGTCTTGGGTCCTTTATAAAGTGGTATTTGCTTGTTGCATTTAAAGGAAAAGCCAGAGGTGCTTCAGACTTTCCAAGCAAGTAGGGAGGCAGGAAACATGACAGATTTATGCTCAGGGGGCAGCTCACCTGCTGGAGTGGAGGCATAGCAACAACCTCCCAGCAGCAGAGTCACTGCCACTTACAAGGAGGGAGAGCGGCCAGGTCGATGGCCAGGTGGGGACTGTATGGATGAAGTGGCGGAGCAAATCCAGTGCTGCCACCATTGCGTCCATGCAGCCCTAACCTCATCCCTCCCAGTAAGTGGCAGTAACTCCGCTGCTGGGAGGCTATTGCTGAGCCTCTATCCCATGGGAGAAAGGACCCTTCTCACCACAGGGTCTTTTTAGCATGCAGCCCGTTGGTCTCCTTCAGTTCCCCTGGTTCATCCCTGGCTGCAGCCTCAGTGTTTCTTCCCAACCTATCTCTTTCTTTCTGCTGTCCCTTTTTCTCTCCAAGCTGCCTCTCCCTCTCTGATACAGCTGATTCTCTTGTTCTTTGCTCCAGCAGCTTTGCTGAGGTTTCCCCTCTGTGGGAGACTTCTCTCTCCCCTTTTCCTGCAGGATACAACACATGTTCTTCTTCCTCCCCTCTGCCTCCTCTCAGCATTGTGCTGTTGTTGCTCCATTCTCCCACGGCCACTGGCCACCCTTTACGGCACTGCAGGGTGCACAAGAGTGCATCGCCCATATCTCAACAACCCACTTCCAGCCTAGCTATGTATACATCCATCTGGGCTAAATGCAGGACAGTGCAGAGATGGATGGCAAGCACTTCCCTTGGCTCCTCACAAACATGTTTCATTGAACATATGCCACCTGTCCTGGGACCTTGCAGTAAAGGGCAGGGAACAAATTCAAATACAGGAATGGATTAATGTATAATAACGCACAGACTAAGCTGCAGAACTTAAGTTATTCACAGGCTCCCCGGATGTTCCCATGAAGTTCTCATCTCGAAAGCATCAAAATATGTTTAAAACTGTGTATTTGGAGAGAAAATGCATTTAGAAATATGTAGTTAAAAAGGAATTTTCATGTAGATTAAAAATTTCAGATTAATGCAGAAATGAAACTGTCTAATTGGTAAACACGTGAAAGTAACAACTATATGGAAATATAAGGTTGTATTTATCCAAGTCCCACTTAGAGTAGACTTAACACAATTAATTAACCTAAGTTAGTCACTTCTATTAACTTCAATGGATCTACTCTGAGTAGGACTAGTGTTGAATACCACCCATACTGATTTTCCCATATCTACTCTTGGTTCCCAGCTCCTATCTCAGAGCTACCTATAGCTCAGCTCTGAGAAACTGACGCCAACAGAGCTAAGATACACTGAAGCAGGAGGCAAAACTTGAGCCTGGCTGCCCTTAATATTCATCACATCAAAAGTAGCCATCTGTAAGCCATTCTCTTGTTGTAATTGTTGTTATGTGCCTTCAAGTCAATCACGACTTATGGCGACCCTAAGAATCAGCAACCTCCAATAGCATCTGTCATGAACCTCCCTGTTCAGATCTTGTAAGTTCAGGTCTGTCGCTTCCTTTATGGAATCAATCCATCTCTTGTTTGGCCTTCCTCTTTTTCTACTTCCTTCTGTTTTTCCAAGCATTATTGTCTTTTCTAATGAATCATGTCTTCTCATGATGTGTCCAAAGCCATTCTCTGGCTATTGCAAATTCTCAAAGTACCTGGGAGGCAGGCAGAGAAAGCTGGAGGGGATTGTAGAGGTGTTGGCCTCCTTCCTCAACCTGCTCTTTCCTTATCCCACATCTCTGTTAGCTGCTAATTGTCCTGGGGGGGGGGAGTTGAAGAGCAGGGACCATTAGTTGCTAAAGGTGATAGGAGACAAGCAAAGATAAACACTTGGGAGAGGAAGGCAGCCAGCACTTCCCTACCCCGGCCAATTCTCTTGTGAAATGACGGCGTACTTTTGATGTGATTAGGGTTGCCGTATTGCCCGGGTAGCCGGGTTTTACCCGGATTCTTTGCATGCTACCTGGTGCCCGTTTAGCACCTTAGGTTGCCTGGATTCTCAGATTTAATTTTTTTTAAAAATTAAGTTTCTAGGTGGTCCGGTTCTCGAGATATGCATAAAAACGTCAGCCGCCCCCCAACTGTTAAATCTTTTTTGAAACTACTGTATAGCACTTCGTAGCTTTAACCCCGCCCGTTCAAGATTGCAGCCAATCAGTGAAGTGTTTGGTTGACCTGTGGCAGTGTCTGCAAAACCTCATTGCAATGCCAGAAAATGGTGGTTTCCCCCGTTTATCTGAAAATCTCATAAATTGGGTAAGTATATACATTTCAGTTTTTTCCCCTCTTGTGTGCAAGAGTCAGATCCTGGGCAGTGTTTTGAAAACCTTCCCAATACTTGCTTTTGTGGGGGTAAAAGCATTGCTAATCCCATATGTCCAGAGTAAATCCCACTGAATTCAACAGGACTTACTTTTGAGTAGACATGATTATGAATGTGCTGAAAATCAATAGGACTTTGGAGTGAATGTAAAAAAGAATTTTGTTTGTGTTCTCTTTCTGTTCTCCCTCCAGTCCTATTTTAAGGTATTACAGTTTTTATTCTGTAGGAAACTAATACTGATTTTTTTTTAAACTAATACTGATTTTTCTGCAATGACCAACAGGTTTGACAATAAACTATTATATGGGCTGTATGTATTTATACAACTGCAGTGTGTGTGTGTAGTCTTTCCAACAACCCTGTGAGGTAGGGTTGGAAACCAAGGCAGCTCACAACAAGAAATAAAGCCATTTAAAATCCAATAACCATAAAAACAAGTATAAACAGTTGCAAAACAGCGTAAAGTGGCATGATTCAGAGTTTTGGGTTGTGTGAATGAAGTTGCTTATCACTTGAGGTTGCAGTTCTGTCCCTGTTTGAGTAGGCCCCACTGAATACACTGGGACTTGCTTCTGAATAAATAAACCTAGGATTGCACTATAATTATCTTTACAGTTTGTGTAAATAATAAATATATTTGATAGTCATGCTTATATAAATATTTCTACATTTATCATATTTTTGGTTTTTGGTTAGGAATCCTGACTGGTTGTGAGATGCTTAGTTTTCTGCCTTACTCATAGGAATCTTGTTGTGGTTGGTATGGCATTGCATTTAAGAAATCATGGTACGAAATGGCCTGAATCAGTATAAGGCAGATTCCTTGGTTCCTAAAAGTGGGAAGAGACTCAAGGGCTACAGTGACTCCAACATTTAATTATGTATTTTTATTTACATTTATATACCGCTTTATTGTAAAAAATCTCAAAGTGGTTTACAGAAAGAATTAAAACAATAAAATTACTGGCAAAAGTGTTAAGGACAGATACTTAAAAACATTCCAAATAATAAAACCAACAATGAGTTAAAAACAGATTTAAAAACACAATAGCTTCTATATGCCTGGAGAGGCTTGCCTCAAGAAAACTGATTTTAGCAGGTGCTGAAAAGAGGCATCTGCCTAATGTCCATAGGCAAGGAGTTCCAAAGCATAGGTGCTGCCACACAAGAGCAGAACAAGGACTATGGGGCACCCATAACATGGAAAGCACAGCTTGAACTTGGCCTGGTAGCAAATCAGCAACCAATGCCGATTTCAGAGCAGAGGTGTAATGTGCTGTTAGGATCTCACTCATGTTAGCAATTGTGCTGCAGCATTCTGCGTTAACTGCAGTCCCCAGGTCAGGTTGTGCTGCATGGGGATTTCTGTGGCCTTGGCTGACTGGCTGCTAGGATTTTTTTAGTTTGGGTTTTTGGTTATGAATCCTGACTGGTTGTGGGATGCTAAGTTTTCCGCCTTACTCATAGGAATCTTGTTGTGGTTGGTATGGTATTACATTTAGGAAAGTGTTACTGCCTTTTGTGTTATTTTTTTCCTATTTGCATTTCACTTATCTTTAACCTCACTCCGTTACAGCCATAGAAGCAACAGCAGCATATGCAAGATAATTAACTCCCATTAGTGATAAGAGCAAGAACTTATAATTATTATTTTAATTAAAACAAGAGGCTTATCAGTACTTTGAAGAGGACCAGATATTTATTTTCTTTCTGAGCCCAGGACTGGGTCTTTCATGATCCCTGGTGGGGGGGGGGACACAGGAGAGTAGTCGATGAGACAGACATCCTGGCATTGGTAATCTAATTAGCAAGGTATGTGTGGGGTTGTTGCACACTTCCAGGCCCAGTTTCATTTTGAGTAGGGAGGTGGAACCTGTGTAGATGTGGTTGATCAAAGGGAGAAGAAATTTTGAGTTAAGCAAAGCTCTGCTTTTATAAAACCTAAGAAACATACAGATACTTTGAATGTCTGAGTGCCTGCATCACTGGAATACTGGAGGAACTTGTAAAACTTGCTGCAACAGTATTTAGAACTGAGCATGTGGCGTGAAAGACTCCTTTCCCTAACATTTTGGCTTCTTGTTTTTCTCTACCCACCACATTTCTGAAATATATATCGTATATTTAATGGTTAACCGTACTGCTGCCCTGACTTACTTCATGTTTGTTGCTATTTTGTGTTTTTATTATGTTTTTATATTGATTGTGTATTTTTATTGTTTTTATTATATTTGTAAGCTGTGCTGAGCTCTGTTTTTAACAGCAGAAGGGCAGGATATAAATCCTCTTAATCAATCAATAAATACTCCATACTGTTGGAAACTAGAGTCTAGGCATTTAAGGCTGAAAATCTTTTTTAAAAAAAGGATTTCTCACATCTTTCCCCAGTTTTTGGTGGTAATTCCTAGGCACAAAAACAAAACAACTGGACAATCCAAATATTAATATGCAAATATTTGCATATGCAAATAATATGCAAATAATTTGCATAATATGCAAATTAGCCTGTCCGGATTTGTGGAACTGGAATATGGCAACCCTAGATGTGATGATCATGTGGCCCAGCTCTCATTTCAGGGTTTAGTTAAATCTTGAATTCTTTGAATTCAAGCTATGCCTGCCCTGCGGTAGGATTTGACTTTTCTCATCCTTAACATAGATGCCTCCACAACTGAGCCTTCAGGAACGAACACACACACATCTATATATGCCCTGGCCTAGCCTAACCTCAACAAAGCAGATGGGGGAAACAGCAGTTCACAATGATGGGTGGGTTTTCACAGCTCAACAGCCAGATGCTTTCCTTGAACAGATCTCCGAAAGTGTAAATAATAATTATGAAAGTGGGCTGCACTGAGTTCCCCCCTTTCTATTATTATTCAAATTAGTTCCCCTCTAGATCTTCCAAAGCTCTTCATTTGAAATTGAATAAATGTTCAATTAAAGAAATGGGAGGGAACTAAATGGAGTACGAAATGGTCTCACCTGCATGCGGGTCTAATATAATAGGATGCTTAAACTTCCATGGCATAATCTGGCCTTATGCAACAGCAACAACTCACATACCTTATTTACATTCTCCTGTTGTCATTACTTTGCTGTGCATTTTTTATTTTTTTGAGGGGGATAATACCAACAATGGAATTGTCAGGAGGCTCCTACTCCCATCACAGAGCTACAATTCCCAGAGTTCCCGGAGACGTGGGATTGATTACTAAACCACTCTGGGAACTGTAGCTCTGTGAGGGGAATAGGGGTCTCTTAACAACCCTCAGCAACTTTAACAGACTACAATTCCCAGGATTCTTTGAGGGAAGCTGTGACTGTTTAAAGTGGTACCATGCTGCTTTAAATGCATAATACAGATGGGGCCAATGGCATGCCAAAGCCTCCCAAAAGTGGAGGTGGGAATAGGACAATGCCTCCAAGGAAAGCACTCTGCCAGCTCTGCTCGGTCTCCTCCCTGGATTCAGAGGCCCTTGATGAAGTCTCTTGCAGCCAGCCAGCCGGCCCAGCTGCATGGCCCACTTACTTCCCAGGCTCTCTCATGGTTGTGGTCTCAAGGGCATGGTCTGAAGACAGATGTAGCCACCTTGCTGAAGCTAAGCAGATCTGGGCCTGATTAGTTCCTGGATGGGACACTGTCTGGGAGCCACATGTACTCCACTGTGAGTTCCGTAATGGAAAAATGGTGTGGTATAATTGAACCAAATAAATATATAGTTTATTACTTGTAAAATGAAAGCTGTGTGCGCAGTTGCTATCTAGCTCAACAATGGAGTACAGATATTAGGAGTGGGAGGGGTGTAGTTGTCCAAGGTCTCAGGGGGTCTTAGACTGCTTACTTTTTTGGGAGCAGGGTCCCTATGTCTCCAACATCCTATCAGCATGAAAGGCCATGTGTTGGCCATTGAGAAGAGTCTTCTAACATGCTTCCTTGTCCTTTTCTGCTGATTGGAGCCAATCAGAGTGAAAGGAGGTGAGTCAGCCACTGAGAACACTGTCTTTGGTAGCTAACACTCTCCCCTTTCGTGCTTATTGGTCCTCAGGACCCCTGTTGTTATGGGAGAAGGCGTTAACAAGGATCTCACTCTTATCTCAGTAGCCAAAAAGGGTGTGTGTGGCTGTGACTATGAAGGGACCCTCCTGCACTTTGCCTCTACAATACTGAGGAGAGGGGTGAGAACAGAGGAAGGAAGACACAACATGAATATAAAGGGGGCACTGGGAGATGTTGGTGCAGAGAGAGAGAGAGACCTGGGTTCATTCTCGTGAACAGCAGGTAAGGAATTGACCTCATTTCCAGTCTTGCAAATGAACAATGCAATGTAGCATGTACGTTTGAAAAACAGGCACCTGCAATTAGACACTCTTTCATTGTTTATGGTGCTTTGCGTTCCACTGCTCCAGAATTCCAGTTTCAACAGGAGAATTACCAAAATCAGTTCCAGAATTTGGAGCGTGCACATTTTGCCAAAGCTTAGAGAACTTGCAGTTCCTTTGCATGTTTCCCCATCCTGTCTACACTACTACCAATGGGAACAGGTGCATCCCAAGAACCATCTTGATATAATCATACATATGGCTGCATCAAGATTCTTTTTGTGTGGGGTTTCAGTGATGTGCATACTCGCTTCTGTGCATTGGCCAAATTATAATGCAAAAAAAGATCTTGACGCAATTGCACAGATAATCTTTCTACAGAACTCCTCTATACTGGAAACAGCCCTCTCATGTAGTCTTGCAAATGAACAATGTAATGCAGAATGTACGTTTGAAAAACAGGCATCTGCAATTAGACACTGCAGCAGTTAGTTCCTTTACACTTTTTTTTTGCAAAAAAAAACCCCTGAAAGGAAGGCTGAGGCTCAGCCAACTAAGCATTTACTACAGGGCTGTTAGCACTTTATTATACTTCACGCTTTATGAAAGAGCACATTAAATACACCATGGAACCATTTAATGTGTTTGCCACAGATTTGGTTTATTGTGTTTTTATCATTGTAAATTAGTTTTATGAAAAGCAAATAGGCAAATTTTGCATAATGCTGGACCTGAAATTTTAGCAATTATCGGTGTCTATTTTCTTTACTGTTTTTACTTAATACTGAGCATGTAAGAATACAAAAGGCATTTTTAAACAAACATGCCTTTTATTAATGAAGAGTCTAACTGAAATAAATGAGATGATCCTTGGTTGATGGTCCCCAAATTGATTTGCATTGAGCAATATTAGATGCACATCTGCGCTGCATTTGACCAGTTCTTTTAAAAAAGAAAATTTAAACCAGTTCAAAACCTTTATTATTTTTAGTCACTTCACTGTCTGCACTAACTGACCATATGTTATTAATGGGCAATTAAAAGGCCCTGATCCAGAGCTTTGTGAGTACCCTGAGTAGTATTCCACTAAGTCCTACTCATGGTAGACCCTTTGAAATTAATGAAACTAAGCTAGTAATGTCCATTAACTCCAGTGGGTCTATTCTGACTAGGACTAACATTGAATACCACCTCCTGTTGCACATGCAGAGCTTTTGCAAATGCTGGATTCCCTGCTCACTCCAATGGAAAATGAGCCTCTACACCCACATCTCTTTCTATATATGGAGCTGCCTTCTTCTCTTGAAGTGAATGGGAGAGCCCCTGATGCATCAGTGCAGGGATGGCCAACATGATGCCTTCCAGATGGTGTTGGACTACAGTTCCAATCAATCTGAGCCAATATCAGCAGTGGTCAAGGATGCTGGTAGTCAACAACATCATCTAGAGGGTACCATGCTGGCTACTACTCTGCCCCAGGTGTTTCACCAGCCAATCTAAGAAGTGTGCTGTGGATCCCTTGCCATGCTGCAAGAGGAGGATCTCAGAGCACACCTCTCGGAGCTCACATTGCTTACCAGCACCTCTAAACACGCATGGCCACATGTTGGTTGCAGTGCCAGGCTGGCTCTCAAAGTGGAGACAGGGCTGTGGAGTCGGTATGCCAAACCTTCGACTCCGACTCCTCTATTTTTCCACTGTCCAACTCCGACTCCGACTCTAACTCCTCTATTTTTCTACTGTCCGACTCTGACTCCACCCAGAATTGCTTCTTGTCAATCAAAGTTTATTTGGAAGTCAGAGTCGGTACATTTCTACCGACTCTGACTCCGACTCCACCCAAAATTGCTTCTGACTCTGACTCCGACTCCACCCAAAATTGCTCCCGACTCCGACTCCACGACTCCAACTCCACAGCCCTGAGTGGAGACACAGGTAACAGCCACACCACACATCTGAAGTTCCTTTAAAGCACATGACTTCCCCCAAAGAATCCTGGGAATTGTTGTTTGTTAAGGGTGCTGGGAATTGTAGCCTTGCTTAGGGTAAACGACAGTTCCCGGGATTCTTCTTGAGAATCCATGTGCTTTAAATGTATGGGGTTCAGGTGACTACAGTTGCCTGAGTGCAACAGATCACAGAACAACTTTAAATATCCATTAAACATCGATCCCACGCATGCCACACTGAAAGAAACATAAATTGTACAGGAAGAGAGTGCCTTAAGGCTCCATTCAGGGAAGACAGGTATGGCTTTATCAGTAAGACAGGGTGACGTTTGCCTTCCTAAAACAGTTTCCACAAGAGGTGCCCTGAAAATACAATTTGAAATTTAATCTTAATTACATCCTTGGTTAAGTCTTCCAAGTTGTTACTGGCACCTGTATTTCTACTTTGTTGACAACAACAACAGGCCAGAAAGTTCAACAATACTGTTTAGCCTTTCAAAAGCAGTTGTAAGTTTTTTCTTGGTTACACTGGATTTGACTCATGCAGAAGGATTTCTATTGTCCTTCATGGAAACTCCAAGATTTTGAAATGAATTTTCACTTTAATTAGTGTCTGTAGCAATTCTCTTGCAACCTTTCTCTCTTAGGGCTTATCCACATGGGAGCATAACTTTGTGCTAAATACACTGTTCTTACCTCCATTTTCTGTTTGCATCGTCCACAGAAAGGGCTCAATGCCAGCCGCAAACACAGTGTTTTATAGTCACACTTGCGGGGAAGCATCAATCACACAGTTTCCCAAAGACCATGCCCTCTAATTTAACATTTCCACTCCTTCTGGTTACCTGGCAACCGAGCATGCTCAGTTTGTTCTACCAGTAAGTTTCATTTTTAAAAAAACAACAACCCACAAGTGCGATTATTTGTATTTTCACTGGTACAATCCAGATGAAATACAAATATTTGTTTGAGCACTGTTTCGCTTTTGTGTACAAGTTTGGGAGAAAAAGAAAATAAAGGCTCTGTTTGCAGCAACATAAAAAAAGCTTGCAGAACAGGAGAGAGCAGCAGAAGTTTCTCTTCTGCCCACAGGAAATGAAATGACAGAAGGAAGCGGGAGTGGGTGTGGAGAGGGGAACGATTGACGAGCACTAGAGACATGGAGTAAAGATGTTTTTTCCTTCCCTTTTCGGATTATCAGAGGATTGGGTTAGTACGGATTTACAGGGGGGAAACTGCGTGATAGCTCCTGTTTGCCAGTAACATCATGTGAACCATGAGGATTCAAAGGGGATGCAAGTAGCACCAGACACACAGTGAAACCCTGTATAGACGAACCCTTACCTCTTCTCTCTCTCTCTCTCTCTCTCTCTCTCATACACTCACGTCCTTTATCTTTCCCTCCTCTATTTAGATAAGAACATGAACATATATCATTAGGATGACAAACTATTCAGAGACATATAAGTAAATATGTACATCTTTCCATAAATGGTAAATCTGTTTTATTTATTGATGGATAGTACTGAATACAGAATCTTTAAAATATTACAATCCATCCATTTAGGAGGCAGGTGTTTAAAAGTTTTCCTAAACATGACTCAAATCCAGTTTGGCCCAGTATACACTGGACTTGGACAACCAGTCTCTCTTGGCCTCAGTTCCCCAAGTGTAAAATGGAGCACAATAGTGTCCAACCTATTCATGTAAATTAACTGAGATGAAGATGAGTTGTTACCTCCCATGGGCTCCAGGGATACAGTGGGATGTGTATCTAAATCTAAATCAGACCTGCATTATTTGTGATCCTTCGCAGCAAAGGTAGACTACAAGGATCTCAACGAGCCTCCTGTTTTACTGCCTGCAAAAATGGGAGGAGGGATTGCCCGTCACTACCCAATCAGTTCTGTGGGCAAATTCCCGTGCAGTAAAATAGTAAATGAAGGCAGCCAAGAAGGGGGGAGGGGAAGGGACTCACTCTGCAATTATCCCACCATACAATGGTATCACATTTCAGAATGGCCATGATTCAAACATGAATTTAACCTGGCCCTGTCACCACTTGTCACCCTTCCCACTAGGTCTCCAGATGGCCATCTTAGTGGTGGGTGGGTGCTGCCGCTGCTGCTTCTTAATGGCAGCCTGGCTTGGCTCCCCTCCACAGTGGCTGCCCACCATCTTAGTTTACCAAAATGTAATGCCCTGGCTTTTAGAGCTATGACTGCATAAACCTATAGGCTGGGGCATTGCATTTCAGGGAAATTCAAATGATGGGTGAGGTGACCACTGTGGATGGGTTGGTTCCCATTCAAAAGTGGCACTGCCACCCATCACTAAAATGGTCATCTGAAGGGCTGGTGGGGAGTGGTGGCCCAGCCGGGTTGGGCTGGCAAAGGGACCCTTCTGAGCAACTAGGCCAGCCTTTCCCAACGAGTGAGCTAGCAAGTGTTGCTTGACCACAACTCCCATCAGCCTCAGCCAGCATTGCCAATGGTCAGGAAAGATGGGAATTGTGGTCTAACAACATCTGGTGGCCCACTAGTTGGGAAAGGCTGTCCTAGGCCCTTTGGCCACTGCTGCACCTGGCTGAATGGTGGCACCAGGCCTGATTACGTATGGTTTGGACCTATCAAGCTCGCTCCACATGTAGAAGTGGTGACTGCGTTAAAAGCAGTGCTATGCAGGCTGCACCACAAGTGACACGACTGGTCGTATATTGTTCTAAAATGGAAAGAAAGAAAAAAGTGAGCTATAACATAGGTCATTTGCTGCCCACACTCACCTGTTTCAGAAAGCAACTTTGTTGCTTCTAACACCTTCTCCGTGTAAACCCCAGCTTCGTAGTTTTCCATCTCGGCATTAATGATATGGATGACCCTGGCTGCACGACCTCGTATTGCCCCGGCAGTTCTGTCCAGCGTGTCAACATCTCCCTCTTGCAGCGCAATCACACATTTATTGACGTCCTCCAGAATATGGTTTTCTGCACATAGAAAAGTAGCCTGATGGTTATTCCCCATTGTGGCAAAATATTGTATGAACTGTCTTTGTAGCAACCCTGTGAGATAATCGCACACACCCAGTCCTAATTTACAGAAGAGTGTTGGCGGTGGGGGATGGAGGAAGATGGCTGAGATGTGCCCAGTCCCACTCAATGAATTTTTGGGTAGGCAAGACTTGAGTCCAGGTTGACAAGAGCTCAATATTTCACGAAAGTGTTCTGAGTCAGGCAGGCGGATCCAAAAATAAATCAAAATAATGGCATATGGGACACCTCTCTCATATGAGAGAAATGTGAACTTCAAGTGGTAGTGTCTTCCTGTGAGGCAGATACCTCACACCACTGGCTCACATCTAATGTAAAAGAACTCTGCTAAGAGTCACACTAGCAGTGCTGGTTACCATGACTCCCTCCCAAAGCATGGCCTAGACTTCATGATTATCATCAGCACTGTTCATACTAGGAGAGGTGTGCAGGGGAACCCTGCAAATCCTCTTGAAAGAAAAACAAATCCTGTTCTCCGGGGAAATTATGCATTTCAATTTACTTATTTTGCATAAGCTTGCTCAGTTTGAATACTCAGCTGAATATCTGAGCTTTTGTTGGCAAAGAATGATATACCTGTAGTACAGAAATAATAATAATTACAACAGCAACAATAATGATGTTGCCAGGTCCCTGCTCCAAAGAGCTTACAATATAATTTTGAACAGCAATGAAGACAATAGAGGAAACAAAGATACAAGGGGGGGGGGGAAAGGAGAGATGTAGGCATTGGCTGTAGGCAAATTTAGTGACCTACACATAGGAGTAATTTCATTTGGGGACTGAAACTGGGCAGACAGCTCGAAGAGTGGAGATAAATGTGCTAAATAAATAAACAGTGCTGTAAGTCATTTACTTACTTAGCACATTTGTCTCCACTCTTTGTGCTAATTACCTAGGACAAGTGTGGGGCTGAGGGCCACATTACTTCAGAGGAAAGTTGTTCGGGGCCACATTCCAATTCTGTGTGGACTATCATACATCCTTAGATGCAGACACAAAGCTATTTCCCATGGAAACAGAGCCATATATTTAATTCTTTTCAACTCCACTCACATTTTGCCTTCAATTTTCTCCTTAGACAACAATAACAATAATGTAAGAAGTTTCCCACCACCCTTTATCTGCATCTGCCCTAATTGTGCTAAGGCAAAAATAACTCAGTAATCCTAGAAGAACAATGCAAATAAGGTAAATGCACAGCTACGCTGCAAGCCCTGCCATACAGCTATTTGAAGCCTCAGACTTCAAAATGCAATTGCATCCTGGAATTTGCATGCATGCAATTGCAAAATTCATGGACTGTTTTTTACACATTTCCTAGGAACAAAGCCTACTCAGACATTTTCTCCTCTGCTTTGATCTTCTTGCAGCAGATCTTGCAGAGGAGGGAGATGCAACTGTACACTTTGCATAACATTAAAGCTACTTTCCCTCTAAAGGGAACCCTGCTGAACAGGTGGTGACTGGGAGGGAACCCATTCGGCCCCCATCCCCTGACTTAGGTGAGCACAGTGAGAGAGGGACAAGAATCCATTCAGGGAATAGAAGTTCAGTGCTTCACTACCAAGGGAGTTTGAAGATGGCTCCCATCCATTATAAACTATGTCTTTACAGCTGTGAAGGCTAGAAGTTTCTTTCTTTTTGTAAGAGTCTATCCAAAACTGGCATAGAGGATGCTTCTCTCTATCTAGTTCATATCAGCAAAGAGTGCTTTGCTTGAGACTGCCAAATGGCAGCTATTTGCTTGGAACCACTGGCATAAAAATCAAGGTTCAAGGTGAACAGATGGTCCCAGAGAAGGTGGGTCTCTGTCCCTGACTGTGTTGATTTTGGCAGAAATCTGCCAAGAACCAAAGCTATTCCAAAATGTGTGTCTGGTCCAGTGTTGTCCTTTCTGCATAAAACGTACAGTAGGGCCCTGCTTACCGGCGTTCCGTCTTGCGGCGTTCCACTGATGCGGTGGCTTTCAATTCGGGGAAATTCCCCGTTTTAAAGCCGATTTTGCGGCATTTTGCCACATTTTCACATCATTTTCGTGCGATGGGGCCCATTATAGTCAATGGGTTCCACTTTACAGTGATTTCCACTTTATGGCAGGGGCCTGGTCCCTAACCCGCCGTATAACCAGGGCCCTACTGTACTATGTGTCTAAAAGCAGTAGTTCCTGGGCTCCTTCCTTTGCCAACTATTTTGCCCATTTTCATAGTGCTTGTACTTTCCATAGCAATCCATAGCCAACACAAAACACTAAAAAAAAAAAAAAAAAGTTTGGGGACAGGCTCCTGAAGTAGAGTTCATGAAAATATTGATAGGCTCTCTTTTCGCCTGAATAAAGGTTAGAGATGGTTATCTCCCTGATGGAAAAAAAAGGACTTATCCCTTGTGATATTATCCATATAGTTAACAAAGGTTGGACAAGTCTGGGATTCATCAGTGGATCCACAGCTACTAGCCATAATGGCTACTATGTTCCACCTCCACTGCTGGAGGCAGTATGTCTCTGAGTGCCGCTCTGGGCTCCTTCTGGGAGGAAGGGTGGGATATCAATCAATCAATCAATCAATCAATCAATTTAAATGAAATGGTTGCTGGGAATTGCAAGTGGAGAGACTGCTGTAGCACGCAAGTCCTGCTTTGGGGCTTCCCATAGGCACTGCGAGAACAGAATGCTGGAATGATGTATTCTGTTCTTATGATAGTTTTATTTATTATTTGATTTATATCCCGCCCTTCCTCCCACCAGGAACCCAAGGCGGCAAACAAAAGCACTAAAAACACTTTAAAATATCACAAAGCCAGACTTTAAAATATATTAAAACAAAACATCTTTAAAAACATGTTTTTAAAAAGCTTCCAAGACATCTTAAAAAAAAAAGTTAAAAACATACTTGTTTTTTTTTAAAAAAGGTTTAAAAACATATTAAAAAGCAATTCCAACACAGATACAGACTGGGATAGGTCTCAAAAAAGGCTTGTTGAAAAGGAAGGTCTTCAGTAGGCACTGAAAAGATAACAGAGATGGCGCCTGTCTAGTATTTAAGGGGAGGGAATTCCACAGGGTAGGTGCTGCCACACTAAAGGTCCATTTCCTATGTTGTGCGGAACAGACCTGCTGATAAAATGGTATCTGCAGGAGGCCCTCACCTCCTAGCTGATTTTCAATTGAGTGGCTCATGAGTTGCATCACTATTATCAAGAAATCTTTCTGGTAACCCAAACTATCTTTATGGGTTAGTTCACATACTTAATTGAGTGTGCTCTTTCTACATCTTCAGTAAGTCCCTGGCCTGACATTCTTTTTCCACAATGCAGGAGTTGAGGACATATCTCCCCTTCACAATGGACATTACAGAGCATGTGAGATTGATGCTCCACACAGAGGCTCCTATATGTGGAGTGTTAATTCACATTATTCTTCCTTCACTAGAAAAGGGAGTAGAAGATGGCATGAAGCAGACCTCCATGTACAGGAGGGGTGGGGAGGGCTGAATGCGGCCCTCCCGGTCTCCCTATCTGGCCCTTGAGACTCTCCATAGGCCACATTTCCTCACCAGGACACACCCATCACTGGCCCTGATCCACATTCTTCTTGAGTGCTTTTACCTGGCTGGAGCGTGATAACAGTCTCTTGCTTGCCTGGATGGATGATGAAGGGGTAGGTACATGAGTGTGTGTGCGTCCGTGTGTGTGTGTGTGTGTGTGAGAACCTCTGACTTTTTTTTGGCATGGCTGAAATGCAGCCTTCTATGCAAAGGAAAGAACCACATCCATTGCTCCGCCCACTTTTCCCTCTGGCCACACCCATTCCTGGCATGTAACTCCTGGGTTCAAAATGCTTTCCCACCCCTGATGTATAGTGACATGCAGATGATACCATACTACTAGCAGAAACCAGTAATGATATGAAACAAATGCTGATGAAAGTTAAAAGAGGAAAGCACAAAAGCAGGACTACAGCTGAACGTCAAGAAGACTAAAGTAATGACAACAGAAGATTTATATAACTTTAACGTTGACAATGAGGACATTGAACTTGTCAAGGATTATCAATATCTTGGCACAGTCATTAACTCAAATGGAGACAATAGTCACAAAATTAGAAGAAGGCTAGGACTGGGGAGGGCAGCTGTGAGAGTACTAGAAAAGGTCGTCAAATGCAAAGATATATCATTGAACACTAAAGTCAGGATCATTCAGACCATGGTATTCCCGATCTCTATGTATGGATGTGAAAGTTGGACAGTGAAAAAAGCAGATAAGAGAAAAATCAACTCATTTGAAATGTGGTGTTGGAGGAGAGCTTTGCGCATACCATGGACTGCAAAAAAGACAAATAATTGGGTGTTAGAACAAATTAAACCAGAACTATCACTAGAAGCTAAAATGGTGAAACTGAGGTTATCATACTTGGGACACGTCATGAGAAGACATGATTCATTAGTAAAGACAATAATACTGGGAAAAATAGAAGGGGGTTGAACTAGAGGAAGACCAAATGAGATGGTTTGATTCCATAAAGGAAGCCACAGACCTGAACTTACAAGATCTGGTGGTTTACAACAGATGCTCTTGGAGGTCGCAGATTCATAGGGTCGCCATAAGTTGTAATTGGCTTGAAGGTACATAACGACAACAGTGACGCAGCACCTGCCCTTTGGAACTCCCTCCCATTATATATCAGGCAGGCATCTTCTCTATTGTCATTTTGGTGCCTGTTGAAAATGTTCCTCTTTCAAGAAGCCTCTAAATGGAGATCCCCTCCCCAAGTTGGTGTCTGTAAATTCTTTTTTTATATATGTATTGTTTGTGTTGTTGTTCAAAGTTGTGTGTGTGTCTGTGTATGAGAGAGAGAGACAAACAGAGAATCTCTAATTGTTTTTAAATTGTTTTTATATATGCCGCTGTTTTATATATGTTTTTATTGTATTGTAAATCACTTTGGGATGCCCATGGGAAGTGATTCATAAATGAAATTGATTTCTTAATTTATTATCATTATTAGCTTCCCACACACTTGGACCTCTAAAAGTATATTTATATTCATGTATCTAAGCACCATTGTCCACTTAATGCTCTGATGCAATTGGATTGCTTGGCCTGTGAAGCCTCATGTTCATTTAACAGCTGCTGTTTGGACGGAGTTACCTGAGACAGAGAGGAAATCATCCACAGAAGTGATGTCATCGACAGCCTCGGTGAGAACCCGCACCTGCTTCTCCCACTGGTCTTTGAAGACGTCCATGTTGTCTTGGGCCACTTTGCTCTGGGGCCTGGCAGCCAGCGTGAGGGCCGCATTGATTACCTATGAGTCAGAACCAGTTCTTGTGAGCAATGACAGAGAGAGAGAGAGAGAGAGACAGAGAGACAGAGACCCTTCTGAAGGGAAAAAAAGAACAAATTGATTAAAGACTACATTAAAAGCACAGCTGTGTGCTTTGATCGTTCTGTTCATTAAGCGAGGCTCGGTATACAAATGCATTTTTTGCTATTTGGGCAAGGCAATCAACAATATAGTGGAATACACAAGACTCTGATCTTTGTACCGGGCGTTTTTCTATGTCAAACACCTTATGCTCTTTAATACTGCAAAAGGCTTCCAAGTACATATATTTTTCATGCACAAATATGGCTTACCTGCGGGCACAGGCTATCAATCTGGGTTGCTGCCATGCGGACTAATTTTACACCTTCTTCATTATTGGAAATTGAACAGGCCAAATTGGCAACCTGCAATTAAAACCAGCAACATAAGAATCAGGTTTGCTGGCAGTATGGATATATTTTCCCCTCTTTTTTTTTTAAAATGGAAAAATGCTAGGAAGAAAGCAATTGCACTTTAAGGGTATTGGCTTTCTGTGAGCCTCCATAAATCTCTAGATCATAAGCCCCACAAAGAGTAAATAAGGTCAAAAAAGGCCAGAGAGTTCACCTGACAGTTCTTGGCTCCAGGGGTGGGCTGCTAAATGGACAGATGCAGCAGACGCCAAAAGACCCTGATGACTTGCGGCCCCTTAGGAAGGGATGGGCAATGTCGGGTTCTCTCCCTTTCTCATTTTTCCAATCTTATGTTCAGCTCTTCACATTTCCACACCAGTCCTCATGAAAATCCTTCAACATTTTAGTGTGAATTTCTCCTAATATACACATTTTGCATGCAATTTTCTCTAATGTACAAGTTTTCGCAAAGCAGTTTCCCCTAATATGATGCATTTTGTATGGTGTTTTCCCCACTAGCGTATGCATTTTAATGCACACTTAATCCTAGTATATACATTTTTGTAGACATTACTTGGTTGGAGAACTGCATTGCAAAATTCAGAGAAATGCAAACTTTGAGGGATAGCTGTATTTTGGTTCATCTATTAACAACAACAACATTTATTAGTCACTCGTCACCTGAAAGTCACCAAGCAACTTATGACATTGTTGAAAACTAAAACAAATATATCACACTGTAAAACAGTGTGGTGTAGAGGTTAAGGTGTTGGACTACAACCTGGGAGACTAGGGTTCGAATCCCCACACAGCCATGAAGCTCACTGGGTGACCTTGGGCCAGTCACTGCCTCTCAGCCTCATGAAAACCCTATTCATAGGGTCGCCATAAGTCGGAATTGACTTTTTTAAAAAAAGCATAACAGCAGCCCCACCCCCACGCAGCCACAGGTAGCTTGGGCTACCCACTAATAACAAACAACATCATCTCAGTCAAATGCCTGCGAAAAAGTATTTACCGGGTGCCGAAAAGACATAAATGAAGGAGCCAGGTGAAGCTCACTGGGGACCGTATTCCACAGATAGGCAGCCACATCGGAAAAGGCCCTCTCTCTTGTCACCACCCTCCGAGCCTCCTAACGTAAGCTGAAATGAATTACTTCTTGATCCCCATCATTTTGGGGGACAAAGTTTGCCAAAAACTAAGGCCTGGCCTTAGTTTTAACTTTCTAGCACTGATTTTTTAAAAATTTATATTAACAATGTATTTGTAAAAAGATTTGCTTTGCTAGGGTGAAACTGACAAGCTGGGGAGGGAAGAACCCAATGCATTCCTGTGGAACTCCCTACCAAATGACCTCTGTCATGCCCCCTCTATGATGGGCTTCTGCCGGGCCTTAAAAACCTGGCTCTTCAGGCAGGCTTTTGGGGTGGGCTAGGTTTTATTATTCTGGTTTGAGATTTTAAATGTTTTAATGTATTTGGATGTTTTATTTTGTATGTCGCCCAGAGTGGCTGGATAACCAGCCAGATGGGAGACTAATAAAATAAATAAATAAATAAATAAATAAAATTCAACAGGAAAAGGAGGGGAGGGGGAAGGAGGGGTAGTGGGTAGGTGCAGGGAAGGCACCCTTTAAAGCCCCTGTTGAAGCTGCCCCCACCATCTATGAGCGGGTGTAGGAACTTATCCCTATTCTTTCCATGTTATTCCTACCTTTGGCACCAAAGTTTCTGTTAAAGAAGTAATGTCCAAGAAAGCATCTACTTTATTAACTCAGGTATTACTGTAGTTCAAACATCATAATCACATACAGTAGGCCCCCGCTTCCCGGCGCTTCGCTTCCCGGCGCTTCGCTTCCCGGCGATCCGCTAATGCGGCAGCTTTGATTTCACTTTTTTAAAGCCGATTTTGCCCTTTTGCGGCATTTTCGTGCGATGCGTCCCATTATATCCAATGGGGTTCCGCTTTATGGTGATTTCCGCTTTACGGTGGGGGTCCGGAATAGAACCCGCCATATAAGTGTGGTCCGCCTGTACAGTAGGGCCCCGCTTCCCGGCGCTTTGCTTCCCGGCGATCCACTAATGCGGCGACTTTGATTTCACTTTTTTAAAGCTGATTTTGCCCTTTTGCGTCATTTTCGTGCAACGTGCCCCATTATATCCAATGGGGTTCCGCCTTACGGCGATTTCCGCTTTACGGCGGGGGTCCGGAACGGAACCCGCCGTATAAGCGGGACCCGCCTGTAACAGTCCTGATATTTTACTGCAATATTTTTTAAAGTTTGCTAACTCTGATGAACGACAACAAGAAGCAGCAACAAAAAAAAATACTCTAAGTATGGGGGGTGTTTCACAACTTTGGTGATTGAATCAACTCTCAACCTAATCTACCTCGAGGGGTTGTTGCAAATATAAATAAATATATAAATATCATGTCACATTCACAGAACAGACAGAGAAAAATAAATAGGAAGACAGCCCCCCCCATATACCTATTAGGGTTGGGATCCACCAGGTAATGCTGCTTCAAAAGCATTCCATCACCCTAACAGGCAGTATTGATTAAAGTTTGCTCTTTGTCTGCTATCAGCTGCTTTTTGTTGTTGTCGTTATATGCCTTCAAGTCAATTACGCCTTATGGCGACCCTATGAATCTTTTATTTATATATATGTATGTGTGTGTATATACACACACACACATATAGGGTTTTCATGGTAAGAAGTATTCAGGTGTGGTTTACCATTGCCTTCCCCTAAGCTTACGGCACCTGGTATTCCCAAGCGGTCTCCTATCCAAGTACTAACCAGGCCTGACCCTGCTTAGCTTCCGAGATCAGATGAGATTGGGCTTGTTCAGGGTAGTATGGCTGTAGGTCAGCTGCTTTTATCAATCCAACACTTTCATCTCCAAAAATATTAATCGGAGGGTGGCAACAAGGGAGAGGGCCTTCTCAGTGGTGGCCCCCAAATTATGGAATTATCTCCTTGACGAGGTGCTCCTGGCGCCATCACTGTTATCTTTTTGGCACCAGGTCAAGACTTTCCTCTTCTCCCAGGCATTTTAGCATGTGTTTTAAATTGTTTTGAATTTTTTTAATTGTGTTTTAAATTGTTTTTAAAAGATGTGTTTCAAATTTGTATATTTGTTTTTGATGTTTTTAGTTCCTGTAAACCGCCCAGAGAGCTTCGGCTATGGGGCGGTACACAAATACAATAAATAATATTAATATTGATATTTTATTTCAAAATACTGATATTTTGAAAGGAAATACAGATAAATGAAAGAAAATAATTTTAAAGAAAATATCGAATAATTTGAAATATTGATAATTTGAAAGAACATATTGATAAAGGAAAGCAGTTTTGCCACTTCCTCCTCTTTCTTTGCTGTGACTAAGACTGGCCAGTTTTCATGTTAACAAGCAAGCAGAGACTGGCTGTTTTCCTTTTGGAAAGGAAAAGAGGAAAGCTGCGCTCCCCCATCTGTAAGAAGGTATGCATAAGATGGAGTTTTATTCTCAGGTTCATCTCAATGGATCAGAGCATAAGATTCCATAATGTGAGTGACCTCTGTGTTTAACCCCAAAGTCACAAGATGGTTAGAAGTGGTTTACTAATCTCAGGAAGACATGTACCAACAGGATTAATTAGTCATACAGAAAGTTTAAACTCCAGGTTGTTCAGGAATAACTCCTTTAACTAGACCATGGTCTATGCCTAAATAAGAGTCAGCGACTCATATAAGATTAGAGTTAATTAACATGTATTCAATTCCTCCAGAGACTGCAAGTAAAGGTTTAACTCTGGTAGGCTGAACAATTATATCTCAGGAAATTCTGTCTTATAGCAAATCACTCACTAGTATCCCCCCTCCCAATTTATATTCAATCTACTAAAGGCTCAAAGTATATTTAAAACATAATTTATTGGAGTTGTTAGCACCTCTCAGGCTCCAATGATTTCCTCATTCTACACAACGCTCCCTAAGTTCATCTCAACATGCAGCCTGGAACACCAGACAAGGAAAGGGATAAGAACGATATGCTTGGCCATGTGATAATATGCAGGAAGAGTAAAAGGCAGCCTCGCTCTCACCAAGCGTATAATCCTTTACCCTGACCTTGTACCCTGATTTCCTTCAGGAAAGGTATATCTATGCATATCTCTATTGCTTTCCTTCTGGTGTGAATATGTGCATTCTTGGAAGTAATTAGGAACAGGGATTTCACTTATGCTCTTTAAAAGTTAGACACAGCTCACATTGATTGTAATGCTAAAATGCTGTATTTTTCCTGATTCCTCTTTTAATAAACGTACCTTTATTTTACTTTCTGTGTGCTTCATTGGGGTCAAGGGTAAGAGTGACATAATAGTGACGTGTGGGTTTAATTCCAGCAAAAGGTTCCGCTTCACTCACAGAAGTGGCGCTTGAGTTTCCAGGGAGTATACACTCATGTGGGGATTGAAACGTACACGCGTAACACGTGCTCCTAGAGTCAACATGGGTGAGACTCAGGTTTTTTCCTCCCACTTGGAGTTTGGATTATTCGGGGTGGGGGGTTGGCAGACAGTCAGCAAACAAGCTGTACTGTTGTGCAGTGAGTCGAAACAGTAACAGAACAATGTATTTAGGGGAATACTCGAGGGGGAAAATGGGTGTCAGAGGAAAGCCACTAAAGTTTGGAACAAACAGAATCCCTCTGTAAAGATAGAGAATTGTCACCCATCCCTAACACATGTAATGCTTCAATTACAGCATTCCACAATCCTGATATTTACAGCAAAATACCCGGTCTGTTGTTGTCATAAATGACAAGAAGAAACAGCAAAAATTACTCTTAAGCATCTGCAACTTCACAACTGATTGAAACAACTCTTAGCCTAACCTACCTCACAGGGTTATTGGAAAGACACACACACACACACACAGGAGATGTTGCAAAAATAAATACACAGCATATAATAGTTTCTTGTCAAAACCAGTTGGTCAATACAGATCCCCACCCCAAAAAAAGCAGTTTCCTGCCAAATAACAGCAGTCACCTAAGTAAGACCTGCCTAATTATATTTTAAAAAAGGATTTGGGCTAAAGAGAGACTGAGAGGGATTAGCACCACAACCTATATTTGCTCAAAAGTAAGTCCCATTGACTTACACCCAGAAAGTGAGGATAAAACCTAACACGAGGCAAGCAAGCTACAAGGCAGATCAGTCACTTGCTAGAGGTGCTCTGAAGGGCCCCTCAGCTGCAATTGAGACCCAGTCGACTCCCACTCTCCTTGGGAGTGGTGGCCTGGCAGCTGAGACGGTGGGTTGAAAGAGGGCCTCTTCTTCATTCCCTCTACTTGGCTGCTGGGCTCAAGACAAGGGATACCTGCTGCTGCTGCTGTGCTGCTGAATCAGCTTGCTTGTCTCATGCAACTCATAAGTGGGGCAGCAACAGCAGCAGCTGTTTAGCAGGGCAGTGGTGCTTGTACAAATGTATTCCCTACACCTCCCTGTTGGGGTAAATATTGCAGGTGCTGTTCAAGTTCACTTAAAATAATATTTTGCCATTGAAGCCAGTGGGATGTTGACGTGTGTGTGTGTGTGAGAGAGAGAGAGCGAGCACACACTTATTTTCTTGGTATTATTACTTGCTAGAATCCCGTTCCGTGCCCGGTACTTCCGGGCAAAGGGGCGAGTTTGTGGCCACAGCCGAAGCTCAGGCCGCCATCGGGTGTGCACGCGGCACGCCGGCGCGCCATCGTGACACACAGGAAGGAGGCGGGGTGGCTGAAGGCCATTTAAGGCCGCTCTGCCAGCCTCCCGCCCTCCTTTGAATTTTGGCGGCTGAGGCTTTGTGGCAGCGGCTGCTGCGCGGCGCGGCTTCCCGGCGCGGGCGAGGCCTTCCGGCCGCGGTGGGGCCTTTGGTGAGCCGGCCTTTGGCGGCTGAGGCTTTGTGGCGGCGGCTGCTGCGCGGCGCGGGGAGCCTCCCGGCGCGGGCGAGGCCTTCCGGCCGCGGCGGGGCCTTTGGTGAGCCGGCCTTTGGCAGCTGAGGCTTTGTGGCGGCGGCTGCTGCGCGGCGTGGGGAGCCTCCCGGCGCGGGCGAGGCCTTCCGGCCGCGGCGGGGCCTTTGGTGAGCCGGCCTTGCGGGGGCAGCGGCGGCGGGACGCAGGGGGCCTTCTGGCCGCGATGGGCCGGCCTTGCGGCTGCGACGAGACACGTGAGGACTTCCAGCGGCGGCGAGGCGGGGAGGACTTTCAGCCGCGGCGAGGTGGTGTAAGGAAGATTTATGGTTGCATCCTAAGCACACTTAGAGAATAAATAAGGCCCACTGAATACGGGGAGAATTACTTCTAAGTAGCATAGAAAGGATCAGCCTGCTTATGCTATTCTTCTCAGTTGCACTCGGTAGAATAAGATCTAAACTAGTGCTTTGTTGTTTGATTGTTAATCAGGCAATGAGTGCCAGCCAGGGACATTTACCAGCTTCTTTTTAATTACTTGGTTGGCTTCTTGGTTTATCTTGAAAGCACCATCCTGTGCATCAGTGAGAATTTCAAGCATGGCAACGAGGTTAATAAAGATTTTGGCCCCCAAACTACTTGATTAGTCCTGTTGATTCTCTGTGGCTGTTCATAAAAAGGCAGCTGCTTCATTATCCTGATCTACCCATGGAATTATAAAGAGCAAGCTAGCATTTAATCCATGTTTTTCAAAGTATCCTAGCAGGAGGATATGTTAATATGCAGTGGAGATGGAAAATGCATCTGAAGTTTAAATGAGTCAGAACTGCAGATCCCTGGATAGTGGGAATTCAGGTGGTTGATTTTTGTTTGAACATCAAAACCATTCAGTACAATTTAGTTGAGTGTTTTTGTTTAAAAACAGCTGCTTATTTTTGTTGTCAATCATTTAATTCCTATTTAATTCACTGCACAGAATGGTGAATCAATGTGATACAATGGGTGACAATACTGTTTAAAAAGGGATTCAGCTGAAGAACCAAACTGAGGTATCACAACAGTTTATGAAAATGAAAAGCTAGGTGATCTTATGATTATAAGTCAGCCTTCCCTAACCTGGTTTCCTCCAGAGCTTAGCAGCCATGGGTTAAGAACATAAGAAGAACCTGCTGGATCAGGCCAGTGGCCCATCTAGTCCAGCATCCTGTTCTCACAGTGGCCAACCAGGTGCCTGGGGGAAGCCCGCAAGCAGGACCCGAGTGCAAGAACACTCTCCCCTCCTGAGGCTTCCGGCAACTGGTTTTCAGAAGCATGCTGCCTCTGACTAGGGTGGCAGAGCACAGACATCATGGCTAGTAGCCATTGATAGCCCTGTCCTCCATGAATTTGTCTAATCCTCTTTTAAATTTCAGCCTCCTTTAAATTTCAGCCTCCTGCTGCCTGTGGCCGCCACTTCTTTTGCAGAATAACCTAGAAAGATGCTCTGTCATAACGTAGCGGCCATTTGGATTGGAGCAATGCAATGTAATTACAAAGAGCAGGGGCTTTTTGAGGAGGGTGGGGGGCAGCTGGAGACAGAAGGGAGGCGGCAGGAGCCTGTAGGGACCCCAGTTAGTGCTGCAACCTCACCTCCAAAACTACCTCAACTCCAAAATGCAAAGGGAACTCATCCCCCCTTTTTTCACTGTTAAGCTTCTCCCCCCCCCAAATACGTTCTTCAAACCCAGGTAAAAATATATGAACCTTTCCATCAGTTAAGTCCCATAAACCTCTGTCCTAAAACCCATTTAATCTGTGATATTCTGAGTAAACACACATAGGATTCTGCTGTATGTGTGCAATCACATGCACCCTTCCAGGGGAAGAAGTAACGAGACACTCGGGGATTTTCTCATAAGTAAGTATGCATAGAATTGGTCCAATTCATATTTCTCTGAGTAAATTATTTAAACATAATGGAATTAATCACATGCAGGCTGCACATTTGCTTGCATCTTCACTTTAGCTAGTTTACAAACTGGTCTGTAGATAAGGTGCCCACCTTTTTACAGGCCTCTAGTCCTGTGCCTTTAAGGGTCATTTGATCTGCAGACATTAGAAGATGACATTGCTTAACTCCATGCCATCTAATAACTGCTGAATACAAACCTGCTATTAAAGGCACAACAACAAGCCAGAAGGATATGTGGGGCCAGGGCAGCCCCCAGCAGAGGCTGCTCGGAAAAAGTGTCCCTTCCCAGCTACGCTCGAGGGCTATGGACCTTGCTTGCAGACTGCCCAGTTATGGGGGGACTCATTTTATGATGTGGTTTTTCTTTATTATGCGGTTTTCCGGATCCTATGGACGCACTGGTCCAGGGGACAATTGATGAAGACATACAGTTGGGCAGGGTTATTGGCCCCTTCCCATCATCCCCTACCTCTGCTCTCTCAGCGCCCCCCCCCGTATAGTGCCCAAAGTGGCAGTGGGCAAAGTCTACCTGATTCACCATCTGTCATACAAGTGGGGTCACTCAGTGATGCCTTATGGGCAAGTGTGGCAGCTAATCTGCCTGCATTGCCGGCCGTTACACACGGTGGATTTTGAGCTGCTGAGTTTTGCCTGTTAAGTCAACTATGCAGCAGAGCATTAGTAGGGCAGACTTTGGGTGCATATTAGCACCTGATGGCACAGTTTATAGCGTAGCTATGAACTAGGGGGGGTTCCTTTGGCAGCTGGGGAAAGGGAAGATCCTGCCCCAGTGTTCACCTTCCAGGGTATGAAGACTGACTTTTGGACCCAGGGCTGCAGGCTCCCCTGGAAAAGCTTGAACTGTTGCAGATCAAGATCCTGCAGTTTTCAGGGGCTGGGGAAGGTGTTTGCTTCCTCCCCTTCAGGTGTTGGGGGCCTTCTACGGTGGGGGTGATGGTGCCATAACAGGGATTTCACAGCCTTACCACAAGTTCAAAGTTTTTGGCTGCCTTGTGCGCCAACCTGTGGTGGCCCCCTCCTTTCCTGCGGCGCATCAATGGTGTTTCAGTTAGAGGAAGGACCGACTCAGCTAGTCCCATACCGCATACTGGGAGATGGGGGAAGGGAGTCAGAGATGGCCATATGCCTATCTGCTGCCCCAGCATGCTCACCAGCTATCAGAGGGCAGGAGGGGATTCCTGGGAGTTAGGGGCTGGCAGGGGCTATGCAAAGTGTGGCCTATTCCTATGAATCACGTGCTGGAATTCATCACATGGTAGGAGTGTAGCTTGTCTGTCAGTGTGTCGCAAGGTAGGCTGGCAGGGGGCCTTTAGGACCATTCAGATGTCTTGGGATATGTCAGGTGCTGGCCAGCTGGCCCATGCACACCCCCACACCCCTTATCCTCATCCTCCATGTTCACCTGACCCGCCAGGGATGGTTGATCAGGGAGGTGCCCTGAGACCATCATGCTTCAAAGCTCAGCAGTTGCATGTAGCGGCCCTCACACTTAATTCGGAGCCTTCCGGATGGGGGGCGAGGGTGTTTGGGGGCCAGGTCAGACTTCCAGGCAGACCAGGGGTGCAAGAGTTAGTCCACATTATTTTACCCTCCCCCTGGACTGGACATTTCCCCATGACGGTGTCATAGTGTTTTTGGCCTGAAGCTACAGGCCTGGTTGCCTGATATTCAGGGGGAGGGATCTTCCCTTATAAAGTTTCAGTCTAGTGTCGCAGTGCCTGGGAGCAGACCCATGGGGGTTTGAGGGACATGCTCCTCCGGAATGGGGTTTGCCTACCCGGCAGTGGAATTGCCTACCTGGGACGGTCCATTTGGTTTTGGTATATGCAGGTGCACGCCATTAGGAGGTGGAAGTAGGGGGCGCATGGAATACATTCACCCTGGGGGTGAGTCTGAAGGTCCGCGACCCAACTGTTCACAATTGTTTCTGTTTTGGCAGGTTGCTGGATGGGGATGGAGCAGACGCGCAGCCTACTCTGCAGCCATGGCATGATCTCATAGGCTGGCCTTGGGGCCGCAAACGCACATTGGTTCACAGCTGGGCCTTGGACGGTGGGCCACAGTTTGGTGGCTGGGTCGACAGAGTATGCACTGGAATGGTCTCCTACCCATGTTGTTCCAGCAGGGTTCAGGGCGGAAGGTTCTGCAGGTGGTGGTCATTCCCCTGGGTGGGAATTACCTTGGTTACTGAAGGGCAAGACATGTGAGGACATGCAGTTGAGGCCACAATAGCATCTGTTCGTCTGCTGTGGTCAGACATGGAGGGCAAGGCCCTCAGTGGCAGGCATGTGAGGACATGCAGTTGAGGCCTCGGTAGCCTCGGGTCGTCTGCTGTGGTCAGACATGGAGGGCAAGGCCCTCAGTGGCAGGCATGTGAGGACATGCAGTTGAGGCCTCGGTAGCCTTGGGTCGTCTGCTGTGGTCAGACATGGAGGGCAAGGCCCTCAGTGGCAGGCACGTGAGGACATGCAGTTGAGGCCTCGGTAGCCTCGGGTCGTCTGTTGTGGTCAGACATGGAGGGCAAGGCCCTCAGTGGCAGGCACGTGAGGACATGCAGTTGAGGCCTCGGTAGCCTTGGGTCGTCTGCTGTGGTCAGACATGGAGGGCAAGGCCCTCAGTAGTAGGCATGCGTGGACATGCAGTTCGTGGGGCAACGATGGCATCTTCCAGATGGACCTGCAGAGGGGTCTGCACGAGATTCTTATCGGGTGTGGGGTAAAGGGAGACTAAGCAGAGGCTTGTCCCCCTTTTGTGGCAAACAAGTGCGGGAAAAGGTTTAAAGGGAAAGGGCAGCTAGGTGACACCTTTAGGCACCTTTGGGGGTGATTGGCGGTCCGGGGGCCTGCAGCTCAGGGCTATACGGCCCAGGGGGCAGAACACGGGCCGCCTTTGGGGCCAACGTGCCTCATCCGCTCGGAGTTTCACGGTTCCGGGGGGCGGTGATGCGGGTTGGACCCCCTACACATCTTCAGGGTGTGGCTTGAGCTGGGGTCTGGCATAGGGCAGCCCCGGGCTCAGGCAAGGTTTGGTCACCCTATGGCTGCAAGCAGGCTTTGCCTGGATCATCAGAATGCTCCCGCACTTGATTTCCCCTCTGCAGGTTCATTATTCTAATTGATTCCGTTTAATAAAGTGGCCCATGATTTAACCAATGAATGGTGTTTGTGTTTTATTTCGGCAATAGGCCACAAAACCAACCTCTCACATAGCTCCGCAGGAAGCTTTTCTCCCTTCAAAAAAGCCAAACACTCTTACTTGTCTCAACCCTACTAAAACAGCTCCACTGAAATTTAAATTTCTTGGTTGTCGGTATTGTAAAACAGCAGCTTTGATTCCTGGTGGTGCATCCACTCATCAATCGCAGCTTTGACTTTACTCATTGGCTAAAACCTGAGGAAGACCCTTCTGGAGAAGTGGAGGCTCTGGTGTCTAGATGTTTTTCTTAGAGCACGTAGAAAGTTACTTTTTAAAAAACAAATGAAAGCTAAGAGTCTGGGGGCCTTGCCACCTTCAGGCCCACCGGAAACTGAGCTTTCTCCTCCCTGCCCTAAAAAAGTGCAACACTTACGCTTTTGAGTCTTAGAAGAGGGAATCCTATTCTGAAAACTTTTTAATACTAGACAATCAAATTAAGAAAAGAGATTGAGTGTCAAACATACAGAGAGCAAGATTTGGCTGGGATATCTAAAGCGTTTCTTGACTGCAAGCTCTCTTTTAAAGCAAACATGCATTTAATAAATATTCTGGTATTATTTATTGTGCCCAGAGGGAAAGCTACCAGTTGGAAATGATTCATGAATGAGTTCAAATGCCCCCGTTTTTCCTTGCCATTCCTTTGGTCTCCCATGGTGGCATTAATCTGTTCCAGTTTCCAATGCGAAACCCTGATCCATCTGTTCGTCCTCCCACCCCCAATTTCACAGGTTATCAAGGACGTGGCTTGCATGCATCGTTGTGTCAAGACCTATGAGGCAACAACCACACCAGGTGCCAAAAAAAGCCTTCCAGACATATTCCAGCTTAGCTCTTGATTGAAACGTGAGGGATCTTATTTTTATTTCAAAGGGAGACAAATGAATTGGCCCTTTCACTAACAGCCCTGGAGCGCTCACATCAGAGATGCTCCTTGAAGATGACAAGACTCCAGCTGATTTGCTGTGTTTGCTAGTCAGCTGCTGTTTTGCATACACCAAATGATACCCCTAATCTTCATTCAAAAGCCCCCAAAGCTAAGCAAACAGTAATTAGGATGCAAAGGCAGGGATAGAAATTTAGATCCTCAAACTCAAAACACATAGTGCAGGATTACAGGCCTTCAAAACTAGCAAGGAACATTACAGTTCGGATGCGGGAGGGAAAGATTACAAAATAGGCCATCTTTCAAGCTTCCTTTCCCCCCTTATATGATCATCAAGATGAAAGAACTGTCCTAAGGCTCAAAAAGAACTATATATCTTACCTACTCTCAAGTCCACCGAATATCACCTGAAAGCCACTTTAATGGCATCATAATAGGGTACCTTGAAATGGCAACAGAACCATCAAGTTGGCAGCATACTAACAAAATGCAGCTTTCTCCCTGAATCACCAGTAGGTCATCTTGGACTCTTTCTTTGTATGGGGAAAAAATACAGTTTGAATACTGTTACGCTTATGTTTGACTTCCAGCGCTGTCTCCCTTTTTACCTTCTTCGAAACGAAGAGACGAATCATTAATTTTGGATAAAAGCTAGACTTCAGATTGATCTGAAACGGCCTCAGCCAACCTGGTGCCCTCTAGTTGGCTTGGACATGCTGGCTGGGGCTGATGGGAATTGTAGTCGAAAGCATCTGGAGGGCATCAGATTGGCAAAAGCTGTTTTAAGTTATTAACGTAGTTGAGGAGAGCAGCAGGATGGTTGGGAAAGCAGTCACATATACATCTGTTTATCATGTCTGTGATTCATAACAGGATGCAATGACGGAGGATCCCACTTGTAGGTTGTTTACCACTTCTTAATGGGAGTCCTACAAATGTACCTCATTCTGCTGAGTGGCCACTTGGGAGCTGCAAAGCTTTGGAAAAGCTTGCAATAAAAGGAATGGCATGGATTTGGATTGCACATGGAGGGCTGGGAAGACTCTGAGGGAAACAGCTCTCTTGTTTTCAAGTGTGAATGCAAAATGATCCCAAGGCGTTGCAGACAGAAGCTGACTTTTCCTGATGTGATACACTATTTCTCGTAACAAGCATAGGCCATGCCCTATCTGGAATCTGATACCTATTTAATTGCAAAGTTATTTATTTATTTACAAAAATGTCTGCACCACCAACCAAGTGAACAGGTGCCTTTTTAATAGGAGCATGGAAGCCAGTACTGTAAGGATCCTGCCTGATGTTCATTGAGAGAGTGTTCCAAAGGGTAGGTGCTCTTAGTGGACACAAGATGAACCTCAGGATGAACTACTAAGAGTGTCTCCCCCAAGGATTGAAGTCACCTGACAGGAGAATATAAGGTAGCTGTATCTGGAGGTTCGCTTTACCACTGGAATATGTAAGGATGGAAATACAAAACATCTGGAATCAGGCTGCCTCTAAGATCGCCTCTAGAGAGTGGAGAGGAGACAGGTGACTTGGACTGGCCCAGAATCTGAGGTTGGCACCATCAGGCATTTGACAACAGACTCAACCCTTCAGAGAGCCTGCCAAGCCATCCTTCCTATCCTTCTATGCCCCAAGGTCAGAAAAAGTAAGAGAAGAGCTCTCCTTCCCCGTTGCTCATGAAGGAGTCTCTGCCAGCTGTGCTTCCACTGCCTGGGAAAGGGTTTTTGCTGGCTCTGCCATTGCCCTCACTGCCTTGAGGGCTACAGAGTCCCTCGTCAGGTGGCACCAGCCCTGGCTTTGGATGTGTTTATGCTGTGCGCTCAGTCCCAACAAATCCACAGAGGCCAGGCTGATCTTCCAAAATAAGGATACAAGATTCTTGCTGGGCCAAGCCAGGAGCCCATCAAGTCCAGCATCTTGTTCTCACAATGGCCAACCAGAATCCCCCAACATGAAGCCCACAAGCAGAACCTGAGGGCAACATCACTTTTGCACTCCCAGCAGCCTGCGTGTGCAGCATGTTTTAAATGTGACCAACAAAGGAGATGGCAGCATTAAAAGAGAGAAGAGAGGACGATCCAAATCACAGGATCTGTAAGCAAAACTAGAAGAGATGCTATACATGGCACAAGGTACATCTTAGTTGTGTTTTAGAGCTGATTGAATGCTCACGCAGAGCTTGGAAAAGTTACTTTTTTGAACTACAGCTCCCATCAGCCCAATCCAGTAGCCTTGCTGGCTGGGGCTGATGGGAGTTGTAGTTCAAAAAAAGTAACTTTTCCAGGCTCTGTAATAACGACAGGCCTGCCTGAAAGGTCTCTTCTTTACACCAAGAAGCCATAGCAGGTTAGATGGTACTCTTAACATTTATAATGACTTTGGGGCCAGGCTAGCGTGCTGGTCTGAGCAACCAGAAGAATCTGCTCGGGGCATCCCATGAATTGCTTCTTTAAAATATTGCCTTGCCCTCAACTCTAGATAAACTCAGGATAAATGCCTGGTCTACACTACACCAATTTTCTCCAAACAGTCCTCTACAAGGCCACATCGGGCCTACCAGGCCTTTACCTCCCTCTCCGTCCCCCACCCGTCTATATTTCCCACTTTCTCTGTTCACTTTTTGCATTCAAAGAATTTGACTTGAAAGATCACACTGCAAGAAAACAACTCACCTGCATGGTGCTAAAGAGCTTTTTGTCTTTGATATCCTTTTGCGAATCAACAATTGTTGGTTGTTTAAAAAAGAAAAGAAAAATCCTTCCATGGACTTGGTTTTCTTAGCTGAGTCAGCTGCCCAGTTGCAGACCTAATCTCTGTGACCTTCTAATGAAAGGGCCTTTTTTTTCCTTCTGTTGAATCAGCCCTACAAAAAGTACACATTTAGCAGCTTGAGCCGCTTACGGAATACTAATTTAGAGCCTGATTTAGCCAGGTACCTTGGCACATAGATCTGTTTTTTAAGCCAACTGAGTTGGCAAGATTCTACATCAGCTTAAATGTGTGGGTGTGCCCACAGAGACAAGTGGGTTTGGATCAGCTGTCAAGGGCCAAACGAGATATGACATGGAGATGCATGCACTGTGCATATATATGTGTAGATTGGACCAATAGTGGATTGTGTGACGTTCATGCACTGAACGTCTAAAGCAATATACCCTAAACACTCCTCTCTCTCTCCTCCATGCAGGCAAGCAGGAGGCATGAGCATGGTTCAAGGACATATATCCAGGCAGACAAAAGCACTCCGGGCGGACACAGAGCAGGGATAGTTTGGGCTGTGGCTGGTCACATGGGGCATAGCCTGGGGACAGCCCCAAAGAGAGAAGCCTGGAGGGCTGCCTTTGGCCTATAGGGAGGACAGCCCTCCACCCACACTAAAGCCTTTCCCCTTGGAATGCTTGCCCACTAAAATCTCCTACCCCTTGTCTTCCCACAGGGGAAAATATTAACATCCCTCCCTCTTTTTACCACCCCAATTTGCAGGTGGTGAAGATGGAAGAGGCAAAGAGAGCCAGTGTGGAATAGTGGTTAGAGCATCGGACTAGGGCCTGGGAGACCAGGCTTCAACCCCCCTCTCAGCCATGAAGCTCCTGGGTGACTTTGGGCCAGTCATGGTCTTGCAGCCTAATCTACCTAACAGAGCTGTTGAGGAGGGGAGAATCACGTTTGTATGCTACCTTAAGCTCTTTAGAAGAAAGGTGGGGTATAAATGTAATAATAAATAAAATTATGTTTTAAAAGTGTTGTAAAAAGTTCAGCAACAAGGTGTGGTGGTGGAAAGGTCTCGTAGCAGGCACCATTTCTCCCCCAGAAACCCCCGTCCGTGCAATACTACATTGTGACTAGGGATGTCATTGTGATTGGGAATTCTGCCCAATTTGGAATCTGGTAGCAAATTTCCCATTAATTAGATTATTCTCTATCGTTGCAGATTGCATTTTTATGTAGCGATTTTCCGCAACTGTTTTCGAAAAACGGATTTTAAAAAAATATCCGCCTCTAACATATTGATATTAAGAACGATAATTTTATCAATAGTTTCATTTATTGACCTTTTAAAATATTGACATCTCCTTTAAAAATATCAAAATTAACATCAATATTTTTTTCAAGGAAAAAAACGTTTGGTTAAAGCAGTGGCTAGTGGAAAAAGAATGAACTCAAATCGATCCTGGCTTGTTAGATCAATGGAATGCTTTTGAATGGGGACCGGCCAACGGATCCCATCCTTTATCATGACACAGCCTTGCTCAGTGGAAGCTTCATGGGGGGGGGGCAGGGAAGAAAATAGTGCTCCCCCCTCAACCAGCTGTCATGGACAGGAGCAGCATGGCAGCCGTCAGTCAGAGTAGAGGCAAAGAAAGTGAAGGTAGGTGAATTGTCTCTTGCTCCCTTTTAACTACTTTTAACTACTGCTCACCCCAAATTTACCTAAGAGTTCGCCTTTGAAAACCTTCTGCCCATCATTGGGGGTGGGGGCAGACAGACTGATAACGCATGTGTTGAACATCTCAACACATCCCTCCTTCCCCTCACGCCGCCTTCTTCTTACTCTGCTTGGTAATATAGCAATAATCCCCTCTGAATGAGCAAGGGGAGCCCACCACACACACACACACACACGGTGTCTGAGGCGTGTTCATGAATGATGTTTACTTTAGATTAAAATCTGCCTGAAACATCGATTTGACTGTGAACTCCACATTTGATTCACCATCAATACCCACTTTAAGGGAGAGTCATTATTGATGATAATAACATTCTAGACTGGTTATTGGCCAAAGCCCTCTGGGGGGTTCAGTTTGTTACTCCAAGGGCAGCTTTTCAGATAAGATTTACATCAAGTTTTAATGGGAAACATGTATTTCACGTTCACACACACGCGTGTGCAGACACACTCAGGCTGCATAAACCTCATTTGTTTAAAGCACGTGACTTCCCCCAAAGGTTGTGCTGGGTGCTGGGAATTGTAGCTCTGTGAGGGGTAAGCTGCACTTTTCAGGATCCTTTGGAGGAAGTTGTGTGCTTTAAATGTGTGGTGTGTACGCAGCCTCTGTGTATAAAATAAGGTTGGCCTCCATGAACATCTCAAATGTGCCCTCCATCTGGTGACATCTGAGATTTACCCCATTTTGGAGATGTTTCGCTTTTGATGGTTCTCCAGTAGGTGACTCACACTTGAAATGGTTGGAAAGACTCAAAAGGGTAGTGACTTTACCATGTTAAAAATGTTTGAGAACTGGACTTAAATGAGGAAAAGAATTCCAAATACGTACAGGGGCAAAGGCCTTGCAAATTTCAGTGTTTGCATTTAACACCAAGGGGGAAGGTCTTTGTGTGCATGTGCCTTTGGGCTCTCTAGATGTTAAAGATGAAATGAAAACATTAACTAATAATATGTTTCTCAGTTTATGCCAATGGCTACATGAATGAAGACACTTCCCACAGCTTGCTTAAACATGTTCTGGGGCTCAAAGCTTGCCCCTCCCTCCAAGGTCACAACAGTTGACCTTTGTTTTTATTGTATTTTTAATGTTTTTATTCTGCGGCTGTTCTTGTTGTTAATGTTTAACGTGTTGTAAACCACCTTGATGTTTTTAACAAAACAGCAGTATACAAATATTTTATAAATAAATTTTAAAAATAAAAATATTTAAGGGCATCAATGCACCTTCCAACTATGTAAGAACCTAAGAAGAGCAGGCTGAGTCAGGCCAAAGGCCCATCTAGTCCAGCATCCTCTTCTCACAGTGGCCAACCAGTTTCTGGAGCTTTCAAAATCCAATTTTGGGAGTGATTCTTTAACTCTATGCATTTGCTAGTTGGTGCCAGGAGTTGCACTGAAACCAGACTTTTGTTAATAATGATAACAAAAAGAGCCAGGGTTGTTTCAGAGTAGACCTATTAAAATGAAAAAAACCTAAGTTAGCCATGTCTGTTCATTTTCAATGGATCTACTGTGAGTAGGACTAGGACTGGATACAATCCCTCCAGTTTTTATTTAAGGCTGTAATCCTGTGCACAGATACCTGAGAGTAAGCCCTATTGAGTACAAAAGGGCTTACTTCTGGGTAAGCATGCATAGGATTGCACAGTAAATGTGTTACGGAGGAAGAAGATAATTTATCATTTAATTTAGAATGCTTATACCACACTTTATCGCCCCACAAGTACACCACCAACTTAGACAGTCACCATATGCCCCTAAGTATGATATCTTTATTTTAATATGGTTGTAAGTTGCTTGGAGACCTTTGGGTATCAAGCAACTTATTATTATTACCAATATTATTAATTATTATTAATAACATTATTATTGCCGCCCTGGGCTCCTGCTGGAGGAAGGTGGGATATTATTATTATTATTATTATACCATCAGCAGTAGCAGCATCTGGTTCTGTCCCTGTCTCTCTCTCGTTTGCTTGTTCACCTCTTCCCTTCTCGCCCCTCATCTCCTGCTCTTTCTCCTCTCATCACCCCTCCTTCTTCCTCTTAGTTGCCTCCATCCTCTCCATTTCTTTGCTTCCCCTGCATTGCTCTGGTACTTCCTGTTTCCTCGTCTGGCCACACATAGGTAGTGGCTGTTTGGAGTCTGCAGTACAAGCCTTGGTTCCAGTGGAACTGTATAGCAACAGAAGTGGGTTACTTGGGCATGTGGTACGTGCATGCACAGTTCGGTTTAGTCATTTGGAAAGAATTTGCCCTCTTTCCTGGTTCCTCCCCCCCCAATTTCTTTTCTTCTTTACTTCCATTTGTATTTCTGCAAATCTTGGCATTCCCTGGAACAGACAAAGTTCTCCTTCATGTGCACACCTACGTAACGACTGGCAAGCACTCTTGAAAGTTGCTGTCATAAGGAATGATGACCTGTGTCTCAAGCCATTCATTGTGTCTTGTGTCCTTGTTCTGGATGAGTGTAGCTGAGTACACAACTAGTCCATAGTCACTTACGGATAGATTCCCATCACATTTGAGATTGATATACCTCCTTTTAGAAATGAAAGACTCTGCTCCACACAGTTCCATTCTGTTTAAGCCAGCACAGATAAATGGAGATTCCATTTTATATACATGCAGGAGATGGACAAGTCACTTGTAGCTCATTCCAGAATGACTCAGAAATAAGTCAAACCATTTCTCAAATAATTAGATTATGGCTCTGCTTATTTCTGAGCCCGTCTGAATTAGACCCCAACCAATACTACACCACTTAACAGTCAGGGATCGCTTATGGCTCCATCAAATTCAAGCAGCAATCCTCTACACACACACTTAGTTGGCAATAAGTTACTTCTGAGTCACATGTGGGACCAGAGCTTCTTGTGGTGGACTCCCATCCACTGCAAAGGTCTCTCTTGCTCTCATGGTCCTCAGTGGAAGGGTGAGCATTCATTGTTCACCAGTTTGCAAAACTCTGCAATCTTTGTCTGCCTTTGTGTGCAAGAGATCCTAGCAGGGCTTTGCTTGACCACATGAAGCTGCAATTTCATGGTAAGTCAGGAATCTCTGGTTCAGAGTTTAGTTGGAACCAGGACAGTATTTGGGATTTTGGAATCCTTGACATTTCTTTGAGGTGAGTACCGAGATCTCCCCTTTTATCTGAGTTCAGCAAGATTTGCAGGCAGCTCTCCTGTAAACACATGAGGGTTTTTTGGTGGATCGAGGAACACTCCCTCCCCCCCCCCCAAAAACCCCTATAACGATAAACAGACTCTAGCCCTGCCGACATGGGCAGATGGGGAAATCGTCTTGGAGGCGACAGTCAGAAATTAAGGCAATTGATTTATTTCTAAGGCACACGGATAAACACTTTTTACAACCTGATGGTGTGCATTTATGCTTCTTGCATTCACAGAAGGAAAATTTATAGCATCTAAGTGACAGAATTTCTTCTGCGAAGGTCAGAGATAAATGGGCACATCCATCTCTTTTTACCTGCCTTCCCCCAAATTGAGGGTTCTTTTTCAGTGTTTAATCTTAGAGTAGAGTTAAGGGGTTTTTTTTAACCCTCACTTTCCCAACAGTTATGACCCCTTATCTGTTTTCCCTATTGAAAATAAAGCACTGAACAAACAGTGGAAGGAGAAAGGAGCGTGGAATGAGAATTTTAACCGGCCCCAAAGTTTAAGGAGGGAAATCTGCAAAGTGACCTCCTACGCAGAGAACTCAGTGCTTGCAATTGTGCATGAAATCTTTCCAGAGATGTTGCTGTGCCTGCTTTCCTTTAAAGCCATGACCAATTATTTGCAACACTTGCTGTGACATGACAAAGCAAAGATTAACTCAGTGCCAAACAGAGGCAAGATTTTTAATAGCAAAGCTTCTGAGTTGTTGTTGTTTTTAAATGGTTGGGAGATGATTAGAATCTTTGTGTTTTTCAATCTGTTTCTATTTATAGCCTCTGTGATACACTATATAGAGCGGTGGGGGGGACCTGTGGGTTCTCTTGGATTGGATTGGATTGAATCTGGAGGATCCATGGGCAGAGCTATGCATTATACATATCTTTGCCTCCCAAACACACATTAGGCACTGAGGGAGGTGTTTGCAACTTAATATCTAAACGTAAATATCAATATTGTACCTATGTCAGTCAGGTATGTATACAGTAGGGCCCCACTCATACGGCGGATTATGTTCCAGACCCGCACTGTAAAGCGAAAACCGCTGTAAAGCGGAACTCATTGAATAGAATGGCACGCGATGCTCGAAAACCGCTGTAAAAGCAGAACAAGCGCCATATGAGTGGGGCTTTAGTCTAATTGCGTCTAACTGAGACTGCTGTATTAGCGAATAGCTGTAAGGCGAAGCGCCGTAAAGCGGGGCCCTACTGTACTAGGTTTTTACACACATTCAACCTTCCTCCAGGCAAGCAACAGACGTTTTCATAGTTCGAGGACATATTGCAGCGAGGCAAAATCACTCAAGGAGAATGCCCAGTGGGGCCAGTAGGGTGTGTGTCCCGATAACTGGGTGTGGTCTAAGGAGGGTCCCAAGGGTTAGATGGAGAGACCTGGAGCGCTGCATCCGGCCCCCAGGCCTGAAGTTTCCCCTTCCCTGATGTACAGGATTGCAGCCTGAGCCTGGAAGACATTCAGGGCTGCTGAATCCAGTGCTGAGTTACTGGACAGGCTTCAAACTTGGTAGTCCCTTTACATGAGGGGTAGCCAACACGGTGCTTTGGACTACAACTCCAATCAGTCCCAGCCAGCGTGGTCGGGCATGACATGAGTTGTAGCCCACCACATCTGGAAGGCACCACATTGGTGACCCCTGCCCTACATAATTGCCTGCGGAAGTTGTAAGACACACTAATGAAATGAACAAATGCCACCAATGCGAGGTCCATGCAAGTCGCTTGCTACGAGGTGCCCAGCTGCAGCAGCCATTTCTGAAGCTGTCATGGTTGCACAAATGAGAGTGGCCACCTACATACAGGCCCACATGGAGACAGAGGCTCATCCGTTGGCCCCTCCGTGTGATCTTCACGGTACACGCCCCACCAATAGGTCCACGCATGCATGCATGCACTCGCACACACGTACACATAGAGAGGAAGCTCCACGTCTCTGAACCAGGATATTTGGAATGGGTTGCTAGTTGACCTGCCAAACCACGGAGAGATGAAATATATACCTTGGGTTCCAATGAAGGATTATTTTAGTTGCCCTCTAGCAGATGAGGAACTGTGAAAGATGCTCAGACCAACCCTAGCTTGTATATTTTGGCAAACGACACAAAAGAAGCAGAATTCTTAGGAATGTTTTCATCAACATATGTAGAAAGTAGAACGAGTCCCCCCTCCCCAGGTGAGACTGACTGTGACGCTGGGAGATTTTGGAACGCACAGCAGAGATACCTAATTCGACTCTCCTCAGACCCTGCACAGGCATCGAACCTCTCGGTAGCTTCTATGAACAGACCACCACTTAGAGATTCTTCTAAATGTTAAGCTTTACCATTTTGGCTTCAAATAGAAGTTTTAAATTTATTCCTGTAATACTTCAGCAAAAAACCAAAATATATCTCAAAAGGGTGTGTGGGGAGGGCAGAGAGACACTTACAAAGAACACATTTATTACAAGGAAAGATAGCATAATTTCATGCAGACTTTGGCTACTACAGTATTATTTATTAAATACACTTAATACATATCTCTAAATTATAGGATGTCTAAATTAAACTCTGCATGTTTCTGTTTTTTGGCTACAGTTTAATCTTTATCACAGGGCTAACGGGACAGTTCAAATTTTCAACTGAGCGGTAAACCAAACAATATGGTCTACCTGATTAAGGACTGCAAAGGGGAAAATATCCATGATTAGGCCTCACATATTATCGTAGTCCCCAGAGATTTGCAGTTTTTTACTCATGAAAGAAGATTACCTTTTTCAAAGGAGCATTATTAGCTCGTAAATACATAAGACCGTATGCATATAATTGTGCTGCCTTTCAGTTTCAAAGCCCTCTGATTAGATGCCTTCTCTTGCGGCGCTTAAACAAGCAAACAAAAAATTAAAAATATTTCAGGCCAGCTAAATGCAATTTTCATAATGAGTTTCTAATAAGCATAACTTAAAATAAATATTTTCAGCAACCAACTCTATTTAGCACAAAACAGGAAAGAAAGCACTAATCCATTAATGTTTTTCTTTTTCTAAAAAAATGTGGAAGTTTGCAGATGGGGTTCTAAACTGAAGGAAAGGATGATCTGCTAAGAGATTGATTTAGCTATTGGTGTTTGAATATTCTCGCTATTTTTACATCTGGATGTTCACAGCCCAGTGGTAGAGCATCTGCCTTACATGCAGAAGGTCTGGGGTTCACTCCCCAGTATCTCCACATAGGACTGGAAATGTCCCCTGCATGAAACCCTAGAGAGCAGGTAAGGGCAGATGATGGGTTTCCATTCTGTTGTGGCAAGCTGAAGGTGTGCTGCCTGTGAGTGCAGGAGTGGGCCATGGTTTGCATTTTCTTGACAAACCATTGGGAATGAAGGCCCAGGTCTTCAATCTTAATTTTAATTTTAGCAGGGATTGGACACCGTGGAGTGAAGTTTACAAATAAATGATTGGTTTTGTGTCCCTCACACAACAGCTAAGTTTTTAATGAGGATTTCAGAAACATCAGTTCCCTATTTTGTATTACTGTGTAGCTCCATTTATGAGGGGTGAGTAAAACTTTAATTGCTGCATTTTCATTTAGAGCCAGTGTGGTGTAGTGGCTAGAGCAGCCTTTCCCAACCAGTGTGCCTCCAAATGTTGTTGGACCACAACTCCCATCAGCCTCAGCCAGCATTGCCAATGGCTGAGGCTGATGGGAGTTGTGGTCCAACAACATCTGGAGGCACACCGGTTGGGAAAGGCTGGGCTAGAGTGTCAGACTGGGGTCTGGGAGACCAGGGTTCAGAGCCCTGCTTGGCCATAAAGCTCACTGGGTGACCTTGGGCCAGGCACTGTCTCTTGTGAGGATAAAATCAGAAGAGGGAGAACCGTGTTTGTATGCCACCTTGAGCTCTTTGGAGGAAAGGTGGGGTATAACAACAACAATAACCATTTACTTATCGATGCTTGGAAGTGAGTGTCTTTCCTGGTGTGACCAAAACAGCAACACACATCCATAAGAGAGATGTAGCATACGCGTTTGAGTAGCCATATTCCACACAATATGCATCCTGGCCTGGGGTGCTTTTTGGCGTTTTTCACAAGGTTTGAGGGAATCACTAAATCTAGTGTTAAGGGGAACTGTGAGATCCCAGAGTGACCACCTCATATTTAGCCATTTACCAGAGAACCAAAGTCTCCAAGGACAGCACAAATAGTGCTCGAGTCTCAAGGAAATGTTTTTAGAGACTTCTCAGTCTGGTGGTGTTATCTTGGAGTCTGATACAAAAACATTCAGCTCAACTTGACCTTGTTAGAGGGCTTGAATTTTTGGCTGATGATGACACCAAGATTGTGAGCCCAGAGGGGAAAGAAGAAAAGGTTCAGAAAATAGTCTGGAAAGGGGGACTTCCCGGAAGATTGCTCCGCCTGTGGCTGCCTCTGAGATGAGCTCTGTCTTAGAGGAAGCTTTTTTCAGTTTAAAATCAGTCAAAAGGGAACTTTGACTGGTGTAAATGTTCTCCCAGGCAAGGGTGAACTGAATAGATTATCCACAGAAACTTCGTTGGGCTGTCGGTGGCTAGAATTGATCAGGAATTCCCTGGGAAAAGAAGGCATACCTAGCAGCTGAGGACGGAGTTAGGACTTCCAGCAAGCTGGGCTGAAAAAAAGTGAGACGTTTTTTCTTTTAAACGATCCACAACGGGCGATCTTTCTTCTGTCTAATCTTATCATTTGGCTTAAATTACTACAGTAAAAGAGATTTGTTTAAGAATCAGCAATTAAGATACCTGGGTGAGTTACACTTCTCTCTCTTTTATACAAGGAATTAAGGAGGAGGAAAGAAAATTTAAAAAGCTTATCTTATTTTTTATGGCAAAAAGCAGGCCTGAATTTGGAAACTATAAAGATTAAAACGGATGAGGGGCAACTTACCCGAAGAGAAAATCTGATTTAGATGATTATTTGATTGATATATGTCTGGGACTACTTTTTCTTGGACTACTTTCTTTAGACGAATCTGCTGTTTGTGTATGTTACTAATTGTTCGGTGTTGTGAACCAAATTTGTTTTGCATTCTTGGACGTGCGGGAGATAAGAACTGTGCTGGCCAGATGTCAACAGGCCTGGAATATTAACTCCCTTATTGCTGGAAAAAGAAGCAAATTACTCTTTGCTTGGGAATTGTGTCTATATTGGAAATTTGAAGGGGGTTTTTTTCGGCTTTAAGAATGACAAGCAAAGAAGTGGCAGAGACCCTGGATGTACCCCTGGAAGGGTTTTCCCCTCTGGATATGTTTCAGAAGATAATGGATGAGATTAAGATAACGAAACAAGAACTGGGACAGAGTAGACAAGAGATGGCAACTGAATTTGGTAAAGTGAAACAGGAGTTGAAAGAAATAAAGGATTATATGAGAAAAGAAGCAGATGGACAAGCAATAGAATATGAAAAAGAAATTAAAGGGAAGGAGCAAATTCTGGAGATTGGATCAGATATATCAAATGTGGAATTGGAAAAAGATTTGGACTTTATGGCAAAAATTGAAGGGAGGATGCAAGTCCTGGAGATTGGAACAGATATATCAAGTGTGGAACTGGAAAAATATTTGGAGTTTGTGGATCCTGGAGATAAAGATTACTGTTTGGAATTCGGCGTTGTCCCTGGAGAAATTGATGAAGATATCAGAGATAAAGCTATTAATGTTTCAATGGAATTTCTGGACTGGAATGATTTGATGGAACTTGAAATAGAGAAAATTTATAGAATTAATTCCAGATATGTGACAATATTTCAGCAACACATTCAGAATTGATGGCAAGGAAATATTTGTGATGAAGGAAATTCCCATCAGACTCTTACTATATGACTATGACTATGACAGCAAGATTATTATGGGTGCAAGGATGGAAGTTGGAAGATGGAATTAACACTGATAATGGAAAAATGGCTATTGAAACTACTGGTCCTAGTAGACTTGATGAGATGGATTAATTGACATGTTTATTTGAAGAAAAATCGAGGGATATATTTCTCAAGGAGTGGAAACCTCTCTTTGACTTTTTGCGGAAAGAATAAAGTGATGTTAATGAGATTTGATGATTAATTAAGATAACTACTGGAGGAAAGTGATTTTGTAATATATTAAGAGACAGGTTTGTTATATATCATAGACCTATAACTGATCTGCGACAAATCGGAAGTCAACATTTTATTTTATTGTTTAATTTGTTTCTTTTTTGTTTTGTTTTGTTTTGTTTTGTTTGAAAATTTGAATAAAATTAATGATAAAAAAAAAGAAAGAAAATAGTCTGGAAAGGGGAAGAGGTCTTGTGTCTATGCTGTGGCCTGCCTGCTGAAAACTAGATGTTGGGACTCAACAGGTAAATGATTTACTGAACTATATTTGCATCGGCTGTTTTATTAATATCTTGTTTTATTATTGTATCAGTGGTTTTCTTGGTAAAAAGCAACAAAAAATGAAGTGCCGGTACTAATATCTTGAGAAAATAAGGAGCTGTGTGTGGGAGCACAAAATACTTGCCATGGGCAGCGAAAAAGGGAAAAGAAAAAGTGATGGTACTCTGTTCCGGTGAGTACTGTCACCCACTACCCCACTATATATCTCTAAAATAAGGAGAAGGAACCCTTTTATTTAATTATCTGAACAAATGTGCAGTATAGAGTGTGTTCACATTTTAACGTTTCATAAGCTAGGGCATTGGAGGTCATCTGACATCATAGATTCTCACTTAGGACCCCTGATTATGACCTCTGGCACGACTATCATCTCTCTCCCTCCCTCCCTCCCTCCCTCCCTCCCAAAAGGAACCACTCTGTGTGCCTCAGAAGTATCCCACCTTTGTTATTAAAAAAACATCATCATCATGAAGCGGAAGCCATACAGAGGATGCTTAATCAACAAGAACCTTAATTACAAGAGGCCTATAGAGAAAAAGCCATACAGCAGATTGGTGCTTGCAGCACTGAACTGGAGTTGAAAGCACAGTACCTAAGGGAGAACTCCCTGCCCCCACCCCAAAGTCTGGGGGACTGGGCATATTCAGTGGGAATGAAATGCTAATAGTCTGCTGGTGGGTGGGTGGAGGAGAGATGGAAAAGCAGGGCGGGGGAGAGAGAATGAAATGGAATATCCTGGAAAAAGACATGGCTGGCTAGAACAGGTATGGGGATCCTTTAGCCCTCCAGCTGTTGCTCAACTACAACTCTCATCATCCCTGGCCACACCTGGAGGGCCAAAGGTGCCCTTCATCTGGGCTAGAATCTTGAACAGGAGCTCTTCACAGAGTAACATGCTGTGTAGTTCCCCTCCTAACTGTGGCAGTTCTCAGTCTTACATATCTGCAATAATGTTTGGGAATTTGTAGCTATAGACACTTCATCGGCAGCTACAAATACACAACTTTCACTTTCAAAACCTAAAGTCATTGATATTCACAGTGGATGCCTCCTGTTTAAGGAAAGCTGTCATTGGTTCCCTATCTGTTAAAAACCACCTACAATCCTTTTCTATCTATATATCTTGTTACATTTCTCTTTTATCTTGACTTTTCCTCTTTGCAGATTGTTACATGCAGCATGATATCTAAGAGCAACATATATTTAAACAAAGTGTTTAGACTATTTTTAGACACAGTGGTTCTTATGGTAGTGTAACACTGAATAATTAAGACTAAGCGGTGATATTTTCCTTTTGTTGAGGAAAACAAGAAAGGGCTGTAATTTGAACCTTAAAACGTGAATGGTTAAACAAGCCCAAGCAATTATTCACTAATAGGCAAAAAACCTTGCGGTTTAAGAACGTACCTATAGCCCACGGATATTTCTATCAAACTTTAAAAAGCAGGGAAATTGGGCAGCTATAGCGAATGCACCAGGGGAGCAGGAGACCTGACCTCCTCTCTGAGATATTGGACTGCCCTACAAATTGGTCAAAATGCAAACACCATTTGGGTTGGTCTTTCACAGTCCAGTCCACTTCCTGTGTAGCTTGGAAGAATTTGGTAACATGTGCCTCTGAGCAAACGTTTTTAGTGCTTTTGTTTGCTGCCCTGGGCTCCTGCTGGGAGGAAGGGCGGGATGTAAATCAAATAATAAATAAATAAATAAGCAAGCCTCCAAATACTGGTTGCTGCGAATCACAGGTGGGGAAAGTTCTGTTGCACTCATGTCCTCCTTGCAGGCTTCCCACAAGCATCTGATTGGTCACTGTGAGAACAGGAAGCTGGACTAGATAGGTCTGTGTCCTGATCCAGCCAGGGTCTTTTTACATGCACACAGGTTTTTCTTCAAAACACAGCATGTGATGGCTGGACTGCTATGACATGGGATGATGAGTCCGGTTCGTACACTGCACTGCATAACCCAAATAACTTGAAAGATCCTAAGCAGGCTACTGCCTTCATGACATGTAACATTTAAGTTCTCTCATATGAGAATTACGTCTTCCGTGATATGAAGCACATATGTGCATATAAGCATCAAGAGACAAGACATGTTGCTGCCTGCATGTTGGGTATGACTGTAGAGCAGTCAGGTACTGCTGAGGGTCCAATCCACATCATAGAGGTTGCAGGTTTCTTGGAAGCTTCAAGTCTGACTTGGGATTAATTGAAACTCCCCACTGATTTTCCAGATATTGAAGGATGTAAAAAACTTGGGACCAGGAGAGCTAAGGGCCCACCTTGCCCAGTATGTAGCTGCTTGGCAACTGAGCTCCTCAGATGGGGCACTGCTGAGAGTACCACATGCCCCAGAGGCACCCTTAGACTGCAGTAGAAACTGAGCTTTTGCTGCTGCAGCTGCAGCTTTCTGGAATCAAGCACCAGTCGAAATGAGACAGGCGCCAAGTGTCATGATGTTTAGGTGAGGTGTGGCCCAGTCATTTATGGAATATCAATTTTATATCTTTAAAATATATACATATCTTTTTTAATACCTGAAGAAATTGTTTTGCTGATTTAGGAGCTTTAGGGATGGTTTTATTGTTTTTAGAGCTTGGATTTTTGTTGTATTCAGATTTTATCTTGTACCACCGGTTCGATGACTTCGTGCTGTGAAGAGGTCTATACATTTGAATTGTTATTATTATTTATTATTTTAATATTGGAACCAACACATCCCACCCATCCCTAGTAATAACACAAATTGAGAAAAGAAGAAAACCCCAACTTTGCAGTAAATGAAATCACAGAAATGTGGTGCAGCACACAGGGACTTATATATGGCAGACTGGTTGGCTGGTTGGATCCATATCTTGGCCATATAAAGCTCTCTGGGAAGCCACAGTCACTTTCCCTAGTTAGCCATGGAGGTTGTTTTTTTGGGGGGGGCATGAGATAAATAAATAGGGTAACCCAACCAGTGTGGTGTAGCAGTTAAGGTGTTGGACTACGACCTGGGAGACCAGGGTTTGAATCCCCACACAGCCGTGAAGCTCACTGGGTGACCTTGGGACAGTCGCTGCCTCTCAGCCTCAGAGGGAGGCAACGGTAAACCCCCTCTGGATACCGCTTACCATGAAAACCCTATCCGTAGGGTCGCCATAAGTCGGAATCGACTTGAAGGCAGTCTGCTTCCATTTTCCTAGAGCTCATGGGATATGTTGGGAAATACATTAATGAGGGAAAGGGCAGTGACAGAACACACACTTTGCACACAGAAGGCTCACATTCACTCCCTGACATCTCCAGATGGGGCTGGGAAAGACTCGTGTCCAAAACCCCAGAGAGTCACTAGGCAATGTTTGTGTGTATGTTTGTTTCCTTGTTTATATAATTTATATCCTGCCCTTTCTCCCAGCAGGAGCCCAGGGCGGCATGTTGGGTTAGATCATGAACCAAGGATCTCCCTTAATATCAGATGGCTTATGTTCCTAAGAAATGAATCCCAAGTATCCTTTAAGAATCAACAGTAATCCGATGTTAGACATCCCTCCCCAAGACACATATATGGTTTAAGTTCCTACATAGAAATCGTTACCATTGTTCTGGCTAGTAGATATTATTAGGGTATTAAAAGTGAGTCAAATGTAGTGCTCTCCCAACAAAAGTTTGTTTAATTTTGCTATTGAACACCCTCCCCCCTTGAACCTGGCATGATGCACCCTACTAACTAGTTCTTCATACCCCCACAGCCTGCACCACTCAAACGCCAGTGTCCGCACTAGCTGTGCTACTGTTTTGGAGCTTCTTTCCTGAGGCATTTTTTTATTATTATTACTCAAACCGGTGGCCCTAATCACAGCACTGGAGGGGAAGTGGAGAAGCACCCCCCTCCCCACACATTTTTTTAAAAAAACTGTTTAGAAATGGTCAGCAAGTTGCAATATCTTGGTGACTGAATGCAACAAATGGAATGAACTGTGAAGGCAGTTTATGCTGCATGCATCCTCCAGGAACATCTTTAAAAATAATGTATAGTGATCTCAGGAAGTTTTAGCACATTAGAAGAAGAAAAGAGCCAGTGTATGAGGAGACGCTCAGAACATCAACACAATGAGATGGAAGAACAATGTCTTCCCACGCTTCAGTTTGCAGGTGGCTTCGGGTGCTACAAAGGATTATTTGCTGTGTCTAGAAATTTCCATTCCTGAAAATTCAGTTCCCTCATTCTACCCAGTTTTCAAGGTAATTTGTTGAACATTGCTTGCCCATTTCATTGCTATTGTATTCCTACTCTAAACCATTTAGAGGTTTTTATTACTTTATCTGGTAGATTTTGTTTTTTAAATAAACTGAAATAACAAATCTGGATAGGAAAGTATAAATTAAAGTGTTTAATGGATTTTATTTTCCCTCCTTGTGAGATTTTGCTTGCGAGTGGGGGTAGGGATAAGGAATTCAGAACATGGGGGGGGGCAGAGTCTGCATTGTTTGCAGGCACCAGAACAGGAGATCCGCTAATAGATTGCCAGCGTCAACGCACCAACAGTTCCATTGCTGGAGCCTCACAGGAACACAACAGGCTGCTGTATACTGAGTCAGACCATTGGTTCATTGAGCTCATTACTGCCTCTGCTGACACAGCGGTTTTCCAGGGTTTCAGGCAGAGTTCTCTCCAAACCCTCCCTGGAGATGCTGGGGACTGAACCTGGGACCTTCTGCACGCAAAGAAGATGTTCTACCACTGAGCCACAACCTTTCCCCTTGTCATCCATTGGTCCATCTTAAGCTGCATTGTCTATTCTGCTTGGCAAGAGCCTTCCAGTGTCCCAGGCTGAGGCCTTTTCAGCCCTGTTAGCTGAGATCCTTCAACTGGAGTTGCCATTTAAACTGGGAACTTGTGGATGCAAGACTTGTGGTCTATCCTCAAACTATGGGTCCTCTTGTGCAGGTGATTGTGAACTCATAGCACTGAGAAGCGGGCAGGGAGACAGAAGTGTACTAAGATGTCCCAAACCAGTTTTGGAAGCAAGCAGGTCTGAGATGGACAGGTCTGCTCACTCTCTCTCTTGTTTCCACCTGCCCCAGTAGTTCCCCATTTGCAAATGGGGAACAACAATGACCAGCCTCAGAAGACGGACACTAAAGCCCTCTGCCCAACAAATGTGCTTGTATATGCCACTGTTCCTCATCTTCATTTCCTCTAAGGAGCATGGATTTAATTATTGATTGATTTTAATTCCTGGTCCCTCTGCTCTTCATATATTAGCACTGTTGTTTATTTGTCTAGCTACAACCGGGATTTATTTAGTTATTGAGGGTCAGTGCACATGTAACATGGTTTGTAAAGTGATATTGAATAGGGAGAAAACTGCATTCGAATGATACCTGAATAATAAACAGCCGGCAACAAGAGGAGAAGATTTGACTTTATTTCTGGTCATTGACGTACTGATGTTTTGATTTGTGTAGGAAGCAAAGCTCATTTTTTTAGCTTTATTTTTCCTTCTTTGTAATTCCTTTTAAGAACACTGTATCTAGCCCACAATGGAAACCAGAGGACAACCGGCTGGCATCTAAGCTGGTGTGGCTAAACACTGCTGATGTTGGGATTTTGCCCCACAGATGGGTATTCCCATAAACCAAAGCAATGAGCTGCAATACAATACAATACAGCTCTCTTGGCCTTGTGCTTTCTGTGGTCTCCCTCTAACACTCACATCTGAAACAAACATGATAGCAGGAGAAACAGAACCAAGAGTGCTGGGAGGAATCCTAACTCTCCTCCCCAGCCCAGCAGGGCTTCATGGAGAGGTAGGACTCTTCCCACATCTGCAGCCCTACTGTGCACAGAAGGTGTATGCATGTGTGGGGGAAGGCAGATTGCTGCACCGGTTGGGTCTGATTTGAGTCCGATGCAGTCCATTTCTTCAAGTGTGGAACCAGCATTATGTGTCACCTGTAACAGTGCCTGTTCCACCATTCCGATGATCTCCGTGATCGACTTGAGACATAAGGGCAAGGCGGTCCTTAAGAAATCCTGGACTCAAGTTGTTAAAGGCCTTGTCAATTAATACAAGAACCTGGCCCTGGCCCAGTAACATATGGGCAACCAGTGCAAGCTTTTAAGCACTGGAGTTATGTGCTGGCAGTAGTTTGTCCCCCATCAACAGTCTACATGTAGCATTTTGCAGCAGCTGGAGCTTCCAGACCAGGCACAAGGGTACCCCCACATACAGCACATTGCAATAATGCAGTCTTGAGGTTACCAGTGCATGAACTACACTGGTCAGATTGTGCACAGGTAGGGAGGTTCATTATTTATAGAACTTGCTTCCTCTTTGGAAGATTCACCGGAACCCTGTCCTGAGCAGTTTTCAGAAGGAGTCTTGGATTACAATCCAACGCCCTAGGTTCTGGAAATAAGTCCAACTGAGCTTAGTGACACTAAATTCTGAGGAAACATCCATGAAAGACTTGCCTGTGTTTGGGCTAGCATTTGGTGATGGGGTTAAGGAAGCAGGTCTGTGTTTAATTTTCAACTTGGCATATTTTACGTTGTTTTTAACAACATCATTGCCTATCTTGAGCCATGGGGATACGGCAGAATATAAATTAAACTAAATGAATGTATAAATCCTTATAAACATGCATAATTTATAAATGAACCTGCAGACGCAGCTGAATTCTCCAAAAAGGGGGGGGAATGAAGCCAACTGCAAATGCTACTCCGCAGGTCCTATACTTGTGACAGCGGATTCACTTTCTTGAAATTTGCTCTGGTTTTATCTGGATGTTTCTCAGCCAATGGAACTCCAATAAGTGGGGAAAGGGGATTCTTCATTCACTTCTATGCCAGAGAAAATTCTGTGCTCACAGTGCGCAGTGCATGTGACTGTCTTAAGTCTTGGTGTCAATGAAGAATGGCAAAGACCTGCTTGCTCAGATCTCTCCCTGCGAATCCTGGAGCTTCCAGATGTAGATGGATGGGTAAAATCTTTGGGCCCACAAACACCTGGGATTTTCCCTTCGCTTTCCCTCATAAAAGGTCTTTGTGAGTTTCGTGATGTATACCCCCTTCCTCCCTAGTAGGGATGTTGTTTAAACCCAACAATTGCCTTGCAATAAATAATTAAATAATCTCTCTCTTTTTTAGTGTGTGTATGCCAATCATTCAAAAACATTGAAGGACCTTTTTCCAGTGACAGATACAACATGCACCAGAAAATGCTGAATCTTCCTGGCTTCCCACCAACCAAGAAGGGCTTACCTTGGGTAAGAGGGTAGCAAGCAGCGGAGATCTCCCTCAAGTCAACAGAGGTCCCATGGGGCCTTCTCCTTGATAGCAAGCTACACATGGAGTGTTGTTTTGTGCCAGGAATCTTAGTGCTTGTAGTCAAGCCCCATGATCTCTGGCCGGAAAAGATGTTCCGGAAGTCAGCCGCTATTGGAGAGAAGTCCCATGGGATCTCCCCTCTTTTGAAGAAACTCCCCATAGCTTGCTATGGAGTTAAGGCTTTTGTGGCTTTGGGAAAAGACAGAGGGGGTAGTAGTGGTGAGGTCACACAGTGCAGAGTTTTGGTATGAGCCCCAAATCCCTGATCCAGGCTGTGTGCTTTTGTGGTGAAAAAAGGGAGAGCACCAGGACAAAAACAGAAGCCCTGCTGGATCAGCCAAAAGCCCCTTTAGTCTTGCGCTCTGTTCTCATACTGGCCAACAAGATGCCCATAGGAAGCCCACAAGCAGGATATGAGCCCAGCAGCACTCTCTCCGCTTGTGAGTCCCAGCGACTGGTGTTCAGATGCACAAGTGGAGGACAAGAGGAGACAGCCAGCATTGCCTATCACTGTGGAATGCATAGGGAGGGGGAAGCGGATGGGCAGTGGGGTCTGGATGGGTGTTTGCATGTATATCACCATACAAAATGCTTGGGTCTTCCATTCCATATGAGAGGTACTTATTCATTCACACGCAAACCAAGAGAGAAGTCAGCTTCAAAATCAGCACAACCTAAGTCATAATTATTCTATCAAAGCTGAGAACAATTTGTAGAGATTCACAAGGACTACAGGCTTTTCTTCTCGTTACATTCACCTGCTGGCATTGAGGCCATTTTCAAATTAACTAAGATAATCATCTCTCTGTAATAAGCACCGGCATCGCGTCGGCTGTTGTCAAGCAATTTTGTTCTTTAATGAGCCCCATCCCAGGCCCACCTTAACAAGCAGGATGTCATATAATTAAATGGTCTAGTTTTTTTTGGGGGGGGGATACGTTGACTCAACAATGCTGTTTCAAATCTCCACCATGGTGGGATTTGTACTTTATGTCAAAAATATTAATTACTGGTAAAAATGAAGCAGCTGATAGCAGAAATCACACACTGGAATCATAGAGTTGAAAGAGACCCAAATCAGTCTAGTCCAGAGGCTGCTTCTCAGGGCATGATTTGTAGATAATGAAAGATACTTGAACACATGCACGCACGCACGCACATACACAGTCTTCCCCCCTTCAGAGCTGCCACAAAGAACGATCCAAGAAAGTCCTCAACGGCAGAACAGGTGGAGGATAACAATGTGTACGTTACAACGGCTGTGAAGGCGGATGAAGGCTGCAGCAGATAAAGGACTTCCAATCATCGTGGTATCCATGCCATTGGATCAAAGCCTTTTTCTGTCAAGATTGTGTGTTGATCATCATGCGCCAATCTCCCCACATAAAACAAATTCACGCACAGGCATCTTCCAAGCAAACCAAACCAACCCACTGTTAAAGACCTTATCTTGGAAAACAATCTTACTCAGTCACGAGTGATCGCCAATGGTGCCAGGTTCAGTTCCCAGCATCTCCAGGTAAGGCTGTCTGATACCCTGGAGAGCTGCTGCCAGTCCGTGTAGACAATACTGAGCTAGATGGATCAATGGTCTGACTCAGTATAAGGCAGCTTACTATGCTCCTTTTTCTAGACCTCTCCCCTTTGCCTGGAGCACTGGGAAATGTAATTTTCCCCGGGGACCCGACACTGTTGAGCACTGCAAGAAATGTATATTTCCTGGCATTCCGGGTAGTGAGAAGGGGAAGAGACAGAAAGAGTATGTGGAAAAGAAGAAAAAGGAAGAGGAGAGATGGGGGGGGGAGTCTCTGACCTCCTGCAGGGTGAGCAGCCACGCAAATGCGGGAACAGCAGCCAAGGTGTGTGGGTGGGAGGGATGGAGGAAAGGAGGGAGTTCTTATCCTGTGTGGTTTTAAATCCAAGTATGGGAAGGGTTTGGGTGCCATAAATGCTTATTGCATTTTTAATGCTAAGGTTTGTATTGGGTCAAGAAATTACAAAGCTGAAAGCTCAGCAGTTTCTCTAAGCTTTTGTGCAACTGAAGAAGCAAACAAAGTTGTTTGGGCCAGACCTAAGAAATAATTAAAAACAAATCCCAAGTATAGTGGTACCCTTTCTAGATACAGTATTAGTTGGTTGCCTGTCAGTTCCCTGTAGCTGAGAGAAGGTTGAGCTGGACCTACAATGAGCTGGAGTTGCCTGTGGGGGTCCAACAGGGAGCTATTTCCCCAGCAAAGATCCAGAAGAGATAGGGAAGTTATCTGCTGGGTCCCAATGCACACTTAGCTCTTCTCCGAGTAAACCTCTGGTAGTGAAGCCCTCTGTCTGCCAGATGAACATTCCTCTGTTGACTCTGATGGGCCCAACAATGACTCTGCTCCTGGGGTGAAGGGAGAAGGTATGGGGATCAAGACAGGAGTCCAGGTGCAGTGTATGGGGCCAGGGGTGGGGGAGATAATGCATCTTTGGGGCTGGATAACTCAGGTTGCTTGACTGTGACAACTTTTCAGAGTCCCAGGTGGCTCTGGGGATCTCTACAGAGTCCCATCCTTCTTCCACAAATAAGGTCCTTCTGGAGTCATGGCTGGGCTGGACTTTGTTAGTCTGGGCCCTGCTAGGCCCAAAGAACCACCAAGTTCAGCCACCCTCAGAGCAGCCATCATGGACCAGAATAGATTACAATGATGGAAAAGTGCAACACTGTGTTATTTTGTGCAGGCTGCTCAGGGCATTTGCTGAATCACAGTGAGAGTCACATGAGACATTGGAAACTTGGATGAGACAAGCCGGACAATAAGGCTAATGAAAAGATCGTACCTAATGAGGTGCTAAAGAGAACACTAATGACATCTCAGCAAATGTGGGATCACAACATTACTGGATAGCTTTGAAGAAAATGGTGGGATATATCAAAGGGACCTGAGTAAAGACCTGCCAAAAAGCGGGGGGCTGGATTTAAACATCCCCCTTGTTAAGTCACGTCAGTCAGTCAGTCAGTCATTCACATTACGGACACTAATAATCTATAATTCTACATCTTATCAAAGCTCAACTACATAAGTAAGTTACATGCTATGGAACTTAGAAATTGTGCTGGAGGAAGTAAGGTGGCCATATCTTCAGTAACGGTTGTTGCTGTTATGTGCCTCCAAGCCGACTACAACTTATGGCGACCCTATGAATCGGCGACCTCCAAGAGCATCTGTCATGAACCACCCTGTTCAGATCTTGTAAGTTCAGGTCTGTGGCTTCCTTTATGGAATCAATCCACCTCTTGTTTGGCCTTCCTCTTTTTCTACTCCCTTCTGTTTTTCCCAGCATTATGGTCTTTTCTAGTGAATCATATCTTCTCATTATGTGTCCAAAGTATGGGTAAGGAAAGGGTAGGAAACAGTAAACTCTATCTGACTGCTTTGTCAATGCAACTATAATGCTATTCTTATGCAATTCTTAATCCGTTTTTTTCCCCTGAGCACTATATTACTTCCTTTATGTTGCTATGGCTTTCTTCAAAGCTCATAATATTATTTTCTATATGAAGATAATATTTACTCAAGAATTAACATTACCTTCATGTAACATTATGAGCCTTGAAGACGGCAATTGCATATCAATGGACCAAATGATTCTTTCAGTTACAATCTTGAGTCTGTGGTCTTGATTTATACTTTATCCCTGCCCCACTGCTAAAGTGCAGTTTCAAACTCAGCTTCGGTCGCTGTATTAGCAGACTCTGACACTAGTAATAAACACATGCTGGTTCCAGGGACCGTCACTACTCTCGATTCATTCTTCCAGGCACACTATTCAAGATCCTGACATCACGCTGCAAGCATGTTGGGCTTTGCATATTGAAGAAACCTATCATAATCCCAGGATCCTGCAGTGATCAAGACACAAGAGCCAGAGGCTGCATAGCTAAGGAGCCAGACCACACTCAGAACTCAGTGATCCTGCTGCTGGAGATGAGGAGATGGCTCAGGCTGAGAGAGAGAGGAGCCCACAGAACAACCTTCCTAGCACCAGAGCCTGCACAACCAGAGCCAAGACCCTCACAGGCAACTTCCCCTGAGCCTGAAGAACTAGATGCCTCCCCAGAGGACCACACCAGTCCAGAAGTGCAGGTGACACGCCAAGTGGGAGACCATGGAAAGCAGAAGCAGCGCCCATCTTCAGGGCAAAGGGGCATCCCTTTAAGAAGCTATCCACAAGGGAGAGGTAGTCTGGAGACAGAGGTGCAAAAAAGAAACAAAAAAGTCTCCTCTGTTTTCTCTTGACCGTTGGTGAAGCAAATTCCTCACTCAGAACTCTCCATGGTTCTGCAACTCCTGATCTATCTTGCTGCCTTCACCGGACCAGAACAAGACAAAACATCTGCTCTATGCCCTGTTGCAATTTGTACGATCAAATAACAGCATCCTCTTCAACTTACCACTCCCGTACTACATGGAAACAATGTAAACAGGTGCAGGGAAGTTCTCAGAAGTTTCTCCCTAGCTCTGGAATCTCCCTGAAAGTCATAACTAGGGATGAGGGGAGAAATTCAATTCAGCTGGCATTCAACGGAGATTCTATCAAATCAATGCTTTCCAAATCAATATGGGAACCAAACAACAGCCCCCTTTTGAAATTCATACCTATCCAAATTTTGCAGTGCAGTTCTCTAACCAAACAATGTTTACAAAAATGCATATGCTTCAGGAAAATGTACATAAAATGCATATATTAGTGAAAATAATATACAAAATGCATTATATAAGAAGAAAATGCTTGCAAAAATATGTACAGTAGTTGAAAGCATATAAAATGTGTTTATTAATAGAAATATGCAGTAAAATGCTGAAGAATGTTCATGAGGGTTTTGTTTTAAATCACACGTTGCTATAGAAATGTGGAGAACTGAATTTAAAATTTTATAAATGAGATAATGAGAGAACTGAAATTGACAGATCTTTCCATCCCTACTCATAACCCAATACCAAGACTGATCTGACCAAACTTTCTAGTGAAGGGAACATTTTATATTCAGTTTCAAAAGCCACATTAAGTACAGACTCAGGATGCAATAAGGGTTAAAAGAACGGATTGCCTGAATGTCTCAACACAGACAATTGCAATCTTACTTCTGCATATTAAAATGAACTCATTTGCTTTCTAGACAGATAAAAATATGCTATTCCTTTGCCTTTTAGTAACATCTCAAATCCAAAACAAAGGAAGCCAGAAAAACAGCTGCCGTGCATTTTAGTAAATCTCGACATATATCAGCAATGAGGTTTTAAGGTTATCTCGAGGAGCATCTGGGTAAATCCTATTACCTTATGCTTTCCTGACCTCTCAATAGATAATTAGATGGGCATTTATTCTGTTTTGTTCTGTTGCAGATCTGCAGCTTATTATTTGCAACCAGCAGAAGCAACACAGAATCTCCTTTTCCACATCTTCTTGGTTTTCCCAGTTTCCTTGCCCAAAGGCTCCCTGCCTCTTGCTCTCCTTGCTTCTTTCCCCATTGCAACCCATTGCCCTCTATCTTGGATAAGGATCTTAGAATCATAGAATCATAGAGTTGGAAGGGGCCTTGTAGGCCATCGAGTCCAACCCCCTGCTCACAGCAGGAAATCCACAGCTAGAGCATCTGCTGCAGATAGCTGTCCAGCCTCTGCTTGAAGTCATCCAACGAAGGGAATCCCACCACCTCCCTAGGCAGTCGGTTCCATTGCCGAACTGCCCTTGCTGTCAAGAAGTTCCTTCTAATATCCAATCTGAATCTACGCTCCTGCAACTTAAAACCATTAGACCTAGTCCTACCCTCTGGGGCAGCAGAGAACAAATCTGTACCGTCCTCTATGTGACAGCCCTTCAGGTACTTAAAGAGTGCAATCATGTCACCCCTCAGCCTTCTCTTCACCAGGCTGAACATGCCAAGATCCTTCAACCTTTCCTCATAAGACTTGTTCTCCATATCGGCTATCATCCTCGTCGCCCTCTTCTGAACCCGCTTTAACTTGTCTATATCTTTCTTAAAATGAGGCGCCCAGAACTGAACGCAGTATTCCAGATGAGGCCTGACTAATGCAGAATATAGTGGGACTATTACTTCCCTCGACCTGGAAACTATAGCTCTGTTTATGGAGCCCAAAACTGTGTTTGCCTTTTTTGCCGCAGTATCACACTGCTGGGTCATGTTCAACTTGCGATCCACTACAATTCCAAGGTCCTTCTCACACGCACTACTGCTAAGCCGGGTATTTCCCATCCTGTACCCGTGCATTTTGTTTTTGTGGCCTAAATGCAGAATCTTGCATTTGTCTTTATTGAATTTCATTTTATTAATTTCAGCCCAATTTCTTAGTCTATCCAGGTCCCTTTGGATTTTATTCCTGTCTTCCATTGTGTTAGCTATCCCTCCCAGTTTTGTATCATCCGCAAACTTCATAAGGCTTCCTTCCACCCCGTCATCTAAGTCATTGATAAAAATGTTGAAGAGTATCGGCCCCAGGACAGAGCCCTGTGGCACTCCACTCGAAACCACCTTCCAGTCCGAAGCAGAGCCACCGACGACCACACTTTGAGTACGGTTTTCCAACCAGTTGTGAATCCACCTGACAGTATTTCCGTCTAGTCCGCATTTGACCAGTTTGCTAATCAAAAGGTCGTGGGGGACTTTGTCAAACGCTTTGCTGAAATCTAGATAGATGACATCTACAGCATTTCCACCATCTACTAAGCAGGTGACCCGATCAAAAAAAGAGATGAGATTAGTTTGACAGGATTTTTTCTTGACAAACCCATGCTGGCTCCTACTAATCACAGCATTGTCATCTAGATAGTTGCCAATGGACTCTTTTATTATCTGTTCTAATATCTTTCCCGGTATTGAAGTCAGTCCCCGGATCTTCTTTTTTACCCTTTTTAAAGAGCGGGACGACGTTTGCCCGTCTCCAATCCTCCGGCACCTCTCCCGTTCTCCAGGATTTCTCAAAGATGATGGCAAGAGGTTCCGAGAGTACATCAGCAAGTTCCTTCAATACTCTGGGATGCAGTTCATCCGGCCCTGGAGATTTGAATTCATTTAGGTTAACTAGTATTTCCTGACTATCTCCTTATCAATCTTGAACTGCAATCCTGACCCCTTACTGAGATTGCTACCGATGGAAGGTTGCACACTGTTCCCTTTTTGGGAGAAAACGGAGGCAAAATAGGTGTTGAGCAGTTCTGCCTTTTCCTTGTTATCTGTCAACATTTTGCCATCCTCTTCTTTCATAAGAGCATCATTAACAAACTGGATCAGACCAAGATCCCACTGAGGGTAGCATTCTAACAGTGGCCAGCTAGATGCTCATAAGCAAGGCATGATGGGAGCAAAATCTTTCATTTGTCCCTATATTTGGTAATCAGCAGTATAACTGTGCCCATCACCATATCTTGTGACAATGAATTTTATCATTGTGCACTGCTTGCACACTTCCTTTAGGTCCTCCACCTACTGCCTATTAATTCATTGGATAATAAATAACAAATTGGACAGTCTCAAGTTCTAGTATTACTGAAAAAGAAAGAATATGAATCATTTTGCTCTATTCAGTTTCTCCAAATTGTTTCAGTTAAAATCAACTCTCCATTTCCCCCACAGACTATTAACGTTCAGACCAAAACTTCCTTTTCACTGTTAGAATGTTCACAAACAGTCACTTGTTTGGGTAGATTGCAAAAGTGATGTTCAGTTTTTAGCCCCCAGTATTAAAGACTCTTTATTTTCTCTTTTAGAAACTAGAAACCAATCTGGATAGCTGCTTTTAACTAACAGGAAAGTTAATCACTCTGCCTCCTTGATCTCCCAGGGTTGCTGATAAACGGTACCATCCAGCTGATCAATTTGTTGTTCTGATGTGTGTGTCTGAACATCACATCTTTTCAGGGAATTTTTGGATAATGTTCATAATGAGTAATTTAAGTTTAGGTGGGAATCCTGCTGTGGTGCAGATGACTGGGCTGGATGGCCACTGAGGCCTCTTCTGAAACTTGCAAGCCTGTGAATCTCCAGCCAAGTTCCTGCTCATTTACTTCATAACGAGTGTTGTCTCTTGACAGCACAGTAGGAACAATATTGTTGCTTTCAACTGTCACCCATGTTCTTCATCCTTTACTCCAAAGAGTAACTGTCTAATATTTGAACAGAGGGCCACTTTTATCGAAAATGTCTGCCTATCTCTCATTTAGCTGACATTAGTCTCTGCTGCGCTGCCACCTCCACTTTTATGTCAGTCTCTTGCTGTTAGATACAAGTGTGTTTATCACACAATTATCATCAGCTTCCTGACAGTCTGATCATTTTCAGACATATTAAAGCATCCTCCAAATCCGCATGTTGCTGTTATCATAAAATACAGGCTTCTGCAGTGGTTAGTATTACTTAGCAAAAGGAGCCACAGAGTCCAGCATGGCAGAAATTCTAACAGTGACTGCTCCACTCTTATGGAAGACATGACAGGTGGCATTCAGTGCAGCATGTGCCACAATAAAGATGAACAAGGAGAAATATTTTGCCTTCTTCTTCCTTGAACCTTGAAACACTGGAGAGAAACTTGGTACACATGTTCAAGACACAAATCTGCATTTCAGGTTTGATTACCAGCCCCACCTGTGCACCAGTTATCAAAATGGCAGGTAAAGATGTAATGCACATACACCTTTGAGTGCCGAGACATCATACTGAAAATTGCTAATACAGTAGGGCCCCACTCATACAGCGGGTTGTGTTCCGGACCCCTGCTGTAAAGCGAAAACCGCTGTAAAGCGGAACGCATTGACTAACATTGACCAAAATGGCGCCCGGCGGCCAAAAAACGCTGTAAAGCGGAACAAGTGCTGTAGGAGCGAGGCCTTTCTGCAATTGACAACCGCTGTATTAGCGGAACGCTGTAAAGCGGGGCCCTACTGTATGTATTTATGATGACATAGGGTGGTAGGCATTGCTAGTTTTACTCAGAGTAGATCCATTGAAGTTAATGGACCCAAGTAACTTAGGTTCATTCATTTCAATGGGTCTGCTCTGACTAGGACTTAGCTGAGTGTAACCAATAATTCTCCAACTGAACATCAAGCACTATGCCACCCCCCCACCAATTTATTTAGGAAAGGAGTAAAACTGCAAAATAGGGTGTAATGTTTTAGCTCCCTTGAAGACAGAGATATTGAAATGTCAAGCTCAAACACCACTTCAATCTCTTTATCCATTTTAATCGAAGAGGGAATAGAGATGCAGAGTACGTGGCGATGTAATAGGTGAGAGAAAGCTTCTGAACGAATTGCCGTTTACTAGTAAACAATGCCAAAGGAAAACAGCCATGCAGGCTTGCTTTTTGTGTGTGAAGAGAACCTTCTTTAAAAACCAGAGAGGTAAAACCCAAAGACAGAAAGACACTCTGATTCTATACTCTTGAACCTGGGGATTCCATCAGCCACAAAGCTCATAAAGCTGGAATGGATCTACATCATCCAAAACCAATGTGTGGAATTTGTCTGTTCAGATACTGTCCATGAACAGGGAGTTTGTGTGTATGTGTGCATGTGTGTGGAAAGGGGATAGATATTTGTCTCGGAATTCTTCTAAATTCCTCAAAGTTGGGGAACCATTAATGTCACCTTCAATTCAACAGTTCCAGAAAAGTTACCTGCACAGGACTTCAATCCACGCTAGGGCAGAGATTGAAATCCTAACTCTCTGCAGGCTCTTTGAGAAGCAAGTTCTATTGCAGAGATGGGATTGTTGGACTATGACTCCCATTATTATTATTATTATTTATTACATTTATACCTCGCCTTTCTTTTCATGATAGAAACCCAAGGCGGCTTATATATGGTTCCCAGGCATGTTGGCGACACCCTGCTCCAGTGGGCAGTCTCACCGCTGCATTTTGCACCAGCTGCAGCTTCCGGACCAAACTCAAGGGCAGCCCCACATAGAGTGCATTACGGTAATCCAGCCTGGAGGTTACTAGTGCATGGACAACACTATTATTATTGTTGTTGTTGTTATCATTTATGACATTTATACCCCACCTTTCTTTTCATGATTGAAACCCAAGACGGCTTACTTATGGTTCCCAGGTGGTCTCCCATCCAGGCACTGACCAACCTGACCCTGCTTAGCTACAGCAGGGAGCTGGCCGCATGTGCCTGCAGACCATAGCCTGGGACCATCATCCCTGAACACTAGCCATGGTGGCTGCAGCTGATGGGACTGGTAGTCCAACACCATCTGACAAGCCACAGGGTCCCTAGCCATGCTCTCTTGAGTCCATATACCCAAGCATGTACAGCCCATATTTCAATAAGCAACATTTTGAAGATATTGTCAAGAGACTGGCTGGCTTTAGCACTGTAAATAAATAGTGAGGAAGCTGACAATGGAATTATTTATTTGATTTATTTATTATTTGATTTATATCCTGCCCTTTGTCCCAGTAGGAGCCCAGGATGGCAAACAAAACCACTAAGAACACTTTAAAAAATCATAAAAACAGACTTTAAAATCTATTAAAACAAAACATCTTTAAAAACATTTTTAAAAAGGTTTAATAACATCTTTTAAAAAAAGTTTTAAAACATCTATTATTTAAAAAAAGAAGGTTCAAAAACATATTAAAAAGCAATTCCAACACAGACACAGACTGAGATGAGGTCTCAACTTAAAAGGCTTGATGAAAGAGGAAGGTCTTCTGTAGGCGCCGAAAAGATAACAGAGATACCTGTCTAATATTTAGGGGAGGGATTCCAAAGGGTAGGTGCCACTACATTAAAGGTCCATTTCCTATGTTGTGCAGAATGGGACAGTCTTTCAGGTATTCTGGTCCCAAGCTGTATAGGGCTTTGTACACCAAAACTAGAACCTTGAACTTGGCCCAGTAACCAATGGGCAGCCAGTGAAGTTCTTTCAGCAGTGGGGTGACATGTTGGCGATACCCTGCCCCAGTGAGCAGTCTTGCCACCACAGTTTGCACCAGCTGCAGCTTCCTGACCAACCTCAAGGGCAGCCCCACATACAGCGCATTACAGTAATCCAGCCTGGAGGTTACTAGTGCATGGATAACAGTGGTCAAGCAATCCCAGAAACAGCCACAGCTGTCTTACCAGCTGAAGCTGGTAAAAGGCACTCCTAGCCACAGAGGTCACCTGGGCCTCTAGCAACAAAGATGGATCCAAGAGCACCCCCAGACTACAGATCTGCTCTTTCAGAGGGAGTACGACCCCATCCAAAGCAGGCAACTGATCAATTACTGAACTTGGGAACCACCAACCCACAGCATCTCCGTCTTGCTAGGATTCAGACTCAGTTTATTGGCCCTCATCCAGCCCACTACTGAGTCCAGGCAGTGGTCCAGGGCTTGCATGGCCTCTTCTGATTCAGATGTTATAGAGAAATAGAGCTGGGTATTGTCCGCATACTGCTGACACCTCACCCCAAAGCTCCTGATGACCACTCCCAAGGGCTTCATATAGATGTTAAACAGCATGGGGAACATGATGGTACCCTGCGGCATCCCACAGCACAACTGCCAGGGGTCCAAAAGACAATCACTCAATGCTATTCTCTGAAAGTGACCTTGGAGATAGGATCGGAACCACTGTAAAACAGTGCCTCCAATACCCAACTCATCAAGTCGGCCCAGAAGGATATCGTCAATAGTATCAAAAGCCACTGAGAGATCAAGTAAGAGTAACAGGGTTGCACTCCCCCTGTCCTTCTCCCAATAAAGGCCATCCATCAGGGCAACCAAGGTAGATTCAGTCCCTTAACTACACCTGGACCCAGACTGGAATGGGTCAAGATAAAATGTTTCATCCAAGAGTACTTGCAATTGCTGAACCACAACCCTCTCAGTCACCTTCCCTAAGAAGAGGGTGTTTGCAACTGGTTGGTAGTTGTTGCAAACCAATGGGTCCAGGGTGGGCTTTTTCAGGAGCAGTCAAATCATTGCCCCTTTCAGGGCAGCTGGAACCACTCCCTCCTGCAATGATGCATTGACCACACCCTGGATCCACTCGGTCAAACCCCCTCGGCAAGCTTTAATAAGCCAAGAAGGTCAAGGGTCGAGAGGACACGTTGCTGGCAACATCATCACAAGCACCTTTTCCACATCATCAGGCCATATCAACTGAAACTTCCCCAAAAGTTGTAACAGACGTTGCACTGGACACCTCACTGTGCACTACAGTAGATGTGGATTAGGCATCAACTTTACCCTCAAAGTGCCTTGCAATCAATTCAAATGGGGCCTCTGAAGGGTCTAAAACTCAATTTCCTGGAGTTGATGTCAACAGACCCCTTACAATATGGAAAAGCTTCGATTGAAGCTACTTGAGGATGCGATAGTGGCACAGAAGTAGGCCTTTTTCACTTCCCTCACCACCACACAGTCGGCATGGTTATGATGTTTTACTTGTCCCCGATCAGCCTCAGAGCACGTATTTTGCCTCTTATGGTCCAGCTGTCATCCAGTCTGTTTCATTGCCCTTAGCTCACTGGTATACTAAAGTGCAAACTAGGCTCCACAATGCCAGAGAGGGCGCTCGAGGGCAACCATGTCAAGAGCCCGATGCGCCTCGCTGTTCCAAGGGATTCAACAGGGTCACCTGCTCTATCTACTGGCAACTCCCCCAGGGCATTGAGGAATCCAGTGGATTCCATTAGGCTCCGGGGGTGGACCATGTTATTCTGTATGCAGGCGAGCATTGGAGCCATAAGTCTAAACTACATCAGGAAGTGGTCTGACCATGACAATGAGGTGACATCCACCACCACCCCATCTCCAGACCACCCCTTCCTCCATCTGGAGCAAAACCCAATCAAGGGTGTGCCCTGCCCTATGTGTCAGGCCAGTGGCAACTTGAGATAGCCCCATGGTTATCATGGAGGCCATGAAGTCCTGAGTCAGAACAGTAGAGGCAGCCTCAGCATGGACATTGAAATCACCCAGGACTATTGTTCTGGGCTCATCCAATGCCACAGCTGAGATGGCCTCTGCCAGCTCAGTCAGAGAAGCTGCTGGGCAGCAGGGTGGATGGTACACCAGCAGCAACCCTAGTTTACTGTCTCTTTGGCCGGATGTGATGCGTCCTTCCCTGGCTCTCCCTGTCAGGTTCCTACCTGCTCGTGGTTACTGCCTGTCTCTAGGCACCACCAGGGACTCCACCAGTCCGGACCGCTCTCTCTTATGGTTTCTCTCCCCGCTCTAGCACAGATCTCAACAGATCCCTCTGCTAGGAAACCACCAGTAACGTCCCAATACTAGTATTCCCAGAGACTCTGAATACTGGTATTGTTATTCTCTTCACCGCTGCCACCATTTGTTACAGCTCCCCTTCAGCCTTGGTCATTACCTTACCCTCCCTTCTGGTCTGTGAAACCCCAGCCAAGGATCAGGCCTTTGGTAAACCAAATTATTTATTACAGATAACAAAGCTAACAAGATTAACAAGATTTCTTCTTAAGGCACATAAGCATATGGTTTTACTCAATACTAATCCGAACTCCACCTCCCTCCTGGCAAACAACTCTCTAAAACCCACCAACCAACCCACTCAGTTCTCTTCTCCCCCCCCCGATTCCACTCTCACTCTTCCTTTTATACATTCAGCCATTTTAAACACTCAGCCAATCATCTCGCATTCTACTGCCCATTCACTCCCCCTCCTCTTTCACTCCACTTACCATGTATCTTCTAAAACAACAACACTTACCATATATACATTAATATAGGAACATCACATCCCCCCCCCTTAAACAACAGCAGAGTATTATTCCTGTTCCAGGATTTATACGTCGCGTTAACAAATAAAAGTCTCTATGGGGAAAATGTCTTTCTTTGTTCCTCTGTCTGGTCACGTCACTGCAGTCCCAGCCACCCAGTACATCGCCCAGTACATTGTCCTTGCCTTTTATGAACTGGAAGTCCACTTGATAGTCCTGTAGGGCCCAGGACCACCTCTGCAGCATAGTGTTATGGTTTTTCATAGTCTGCAACCATAACAAGGCCCGATGATCCGTAGTCACTGTGAATCTTCATCCCCACACGTATGGGCGCAACTTGTTCAGTCCCCACACGACCGCTAGGCACTTCTTCTGGACCGACGAATAGTTTTTCTCCCTCGGCGTCAGCTTGCGACTCAGGATGCCACTGGATGTCTGGTGCCTTCTCTCTCCTGTAGCAAGACGACTCCCAGCGCCAGGTCCGACGCATCTGTAGCCACGATGAATGGTTTCTCATAGTCTGGTGCTATTAATATGGGTCCTTGGCACAAGGCTTGCTTCAGTAGATCAAAAGCCTCTGACATTCATCCGTCCATACCACACGCTCAGAACACTTCTTCTTTGTTAATTCATGCAAGGGGGTTGCTATTTCCCCAAAATTTCTCACAAACTTCCTATAAAATCCAGCCACGCCCAGAAATGCCCTTACTTGTGTTTTGGTTAAGGGGATCGGCCACGCTTGTATTGCCTCCACCTTGCTCCATAAGGGGGTGATTTTCCCACTCCCCACCTTATGTCCTAAATAGATTACTTCCTTTAGTCCAAACTGGCATTTCTTAGCTTTTATTGTGAGGCCTGCTTTTCTTAAGGCCTCCAATACTGTTGTCAGGTGTTGGACATGCTCAGGCACCGACTTGCTAAAAATGGCTACGTCATCGATATAGGCCACTGCAAAATCTGACATGCCTCGCAACACAGTATTGATTAGCCTCTGAAATGAACTTGGTGAGTTCCTTAGTCCCATGGGTAAGGTCACAAACTCATATAACCCATCTGGTGTACTGAAGGCAGTTTTGGCTCTGGATTGCTCGTCTAGTTCCATTTGCCAAAATCCTTTACAGAGATCTAGTGTAGAGATAATGGTTGCTGCCCCCAATAACTCTAACATTGCGTCTACCCTAGGCATAGGATACGCATCTGGGACAGTAATTTCATTGATTAGCCGATAATCAATGCAAAACCTTGTCGTTCCATCTTTTTTCGGAACCAGGACAATACTTGAGGCCCAGGGACTGATGGATTCCCTGATCACTCCTAATTCCAGCATCTCTTCCACCTCCTTTTTGATCTCATTCAAAACTTTCCCATTCACACAGTACGGAACAGATCTGATTGGGGCATGATCTCCAGTATCAATGGAATGTATAACTATACTGGTTCGGCCAGGTTTGTTGCTAAACAGATTCCTATAGGTTTTCAAAACTCTCAGAATCTCTTCTTTTACTTCCTCCTCTACCTCCTCTGACCATTCCACTTGATCTACCCCTCCTTTGTCTTTGCTTTCCTGTACCAAATCTGGAAGTTCAGGCCCACTTCCCTCAGGGAATAAGGTAACTTGCAACACCTTTGCATCCCTGGTATGGTAAGGCTTTTGAACCACTTTGCTTTTGTTTAATTGGTCTGTGGTGATTACATATGTCACTGTGTCAAGCCTTTCTCTGATGGTATATGGTCCTTCCCAGTTAGCCTGTAATTTGTCATGTTTCCTGGGTATGAACGCCATAACCATATCTCCCACATCATACACACGTTCTCTGGCTGTTCTGTCATACCAGTAACGTTGCTTCTCCTGTGCATGACTCAAATTCTCTTTCACTACTTCCATCATTGATGTTAATTTATTGCGGAATTCCAATACAAAATCTACTACAGAAGTTTTGTACTCTCCCAGAGTTCCTTCCCATGAATTTTTTAGCAGTTCCAAAGGTCCCCTCAGTTTTCTAGTAAACATTAGTTCAAAGGGTGAGAAGCCTGTTGACTCCTGAGGGACTTCTCTGTATGCAAATAAGAAGCATCCCAAACGTTCATCCCAGTCTTGTGGGTGATCTTGAACATAGCTTCTTATCATGCCCTTCAAAACTCCATTGAATCTCTCAGTTAGCCCATTAGTGGCGGGATGGTAAGTAGTGGTCTTTAGATGTTTTAGACCACAACATTTCCACATACATTGCATCACTTCTCCCATGAATACACTGCCTTGATCCGTCAGCACTTCATGAGGGAAACCCAGCCTCATAAAGATTTTTAATAAAGCCTCTGCCACTACAGGGGCTTCTACAGATCTCAGTGCTTCTGCGTCTGGGTACCTGGTGGCAAAATCCACCACCACCACTAGATATTTCTTGCCATGCCTTGTGGGTTTGGAAAAAGGGCCCACCAAATCTATTCCCACTCTATAAAAGGGTTGTCCAATTATAGGAAGGGGCTTTAAGGGTGCCTTGGTCTTTACTCCACTCTTTCCCACCTTTTGGCATATTCCACAAGATAGACAATGTTGTTTTACATCCTTGGAGATATTTGGCCAATAATAATGTGCAGCCAATCTCCTCTTGGTCTTTTTTATTCCCAGATGTCCTGCACATGGGACATCGTGGGCTACCTCTAGCAATCTGGTTCTGTATTTGCTAGGTACTGTCAATTGCTTCACTGGTTCACATTCATCCTTTCTCTCAGCAGGCATCCACAGTCTATATAAAATCCCATTCTCACACACAACTTGATTCCTCAGTTTGTCAGTGAAAGGAATCTGTTGGGTCAGGGCTTGTTCCTTTATCTGCTTCAAACTTATATCTTTATGCAGCTCTTCCCTGAATTGATCTGCTTCTTCCCCAGAGACCACTTGATACAGTTTGTCTTCTTCAGCAGGCCTGCTAGTGGTTGCTATGGTGACCTGAGGCTGGTTAACAGTTTCCACCCTGTTTGTTTCAGCCCCCCTTAATATGGCTTCTTTTTCTCTGCCAAGTTGCTGTCTGGTCACTACATATATTTTCCCCTGTGCCCCCATAACATCTCTTCCCAGTATTACTGGTTCTTGTTGCTGGGCATTAATACCAACTTTATATTGGCCCTTTCGGCCTCTCCATTCCATTTTCACTAGGGCCACAGGCAAACTCTCTGGTTGACCCCTCACTCCTTGGATAGTCACTGTTTCCTGAGTGTGCAGCTCTTAACTTTTCCCACATCTGATTAGCAGTCGGCTCATTACTCACCAGCAACAGTTGTGAATCTGATAGCCCCAGAGTAATAAAAGCCTTCGCTTTCTCGTCTTTCTTCAGCCACGCTGCTGAAGGAGCTGCCGGAGGGGTTTTTTCCACGACATCATTTAAATCCTCTTTAATCAGAACAGCTCTCATTCTCCACTTCCAGCTGGAGTAATTTACAGCATTCAGTCTCTCCATTGGCATCCCGGAAGACAGATTTACAGCCATGTTGCTCACTCTTACTTGCCTGTCACTTGCGCTTTGTTTCTCTCTGCAACAACGCCACTTCACCAGTTCTCGAACCCGCTACAACGCCTCATAATCTGGGCCCATAACCACTGTAGCGCACTGCGTGTGTAGGTGAGACGTGGTATGGATCCAAGAACCGTTTAGAACAGGAATAAGACAGGCCAGGCAAGTTTCATGTAAGAGTCTTTACTAGGCAAAGACATTAGAGACATCTTCCTCCACTGACAATTCTTCCCCCACACCCGAGATCCTGCCAGTTCCCAGCTTATCACATCCTCAGCTAGCCACACTGACCTTGATTGTCTGGAACTCTGTTCTCACAGTTTAACCCTTCTGCTTCAGGTTTCTCTCTCTCTGCTAAAAACCTTATCTGTGAGTCTCACAACCTGCGTCACTGACCAACAAATATTTCTTCAGATTTTATTAAATCTGGCCTCAGTAACATCTGAGTGGCACCAGTGTCAAGCAATGCCCAATAATTTGCCCCTTGTACACTCACTTCCTCTCTCAGACTTGAATCAAGGTCTGTTACTTCTGTCCAGTTTATCTGGCAAAACTGAACCTTTTTCGCTGTTTCTAAAGCCTTGGGCTCTGTTTTCACTGCCCTTGTCTGAGCAGAATTACTACTGGGGTTGGCAACCTCACATTGAAAACGTACGTGCCCCGGTCTACCACATTTGTAGCATAATTTCTCCTCACTTTTAGGGTACACAGATCCACTCTGGGGTGTCCTGTGCCCTTCAGATTTTAATGGAGGACTCACTCGCTGTGGTACCACATCCCTTCTGCCAGCACTATATGGTCTGGGTTTAAACTCTCTTGATGTTTTCCCCACCCAGCCAGTTCTATTGGAGGCGAAGTGATCCGCCATCTCTGCGGCCTCCTGCACAGATGTACGGGAACGGTCTTTGACCAGGAGCCTTATTTCTGGTGGTAACTGATGGTATAATTGATCCAGTATCATGAGGCTTTTCACCTCTTCCACTGACTGAGCTTTGGCACTACTCATCCACTTTCCAAATATATCCATCAACTTTGCTCCCAGTTCCACAAAAGACCTCCCTGTCTGTATCTGGCAATTTCTGAAAAGCTTTCTAAAATAATCAGGCCCCAGTCTGAATCTTTTAAACACTGCTTCTTTGAATTCAGCATAGGTGACGGGCCTGTCTGAGGGGAAATATTGGTATACCTCAGCCAATTCCCCTTTAATCAGATTTGATAAATACTGCATGTATTTATCTTCAGGTAGCCCCCACAACTGAGCTGCTTTTTCAAAGGTGCTGAGGTAAATTTGAGGATCTTGACCAGGCTCATAGACAGCAAAGTCCTTTGGAGTAATTTTTATTTTTGCTCCATCTCTGTCCTTTCTTGTTTCATCAGAATGAAACTTCTCTCTTTCAAATTTTAACTTTTCTACTTGTAATTCGGCATCCACTGCTCGTTGCTTCTCCCTCTCCTCAAACCCCATACTCATTCTCTCAGTTTCCATCTTCAACTTCTCAGCTTCCATCCTCAATCTCTCAGCTTCCAACTCTCGCTGTTTATCTTTTTCCTCAGCCTCAAAGACCCGCTGCTTTTCTTTCTCATCAGCCTCCCTCCTCAATCTCTCAGCTTCCAACTCCCTCTGCTTGTCTTTTTCCTCAGCCTCCCATCTTAACTTCTCTCTCAAGTACTCTATATAAGCGGGATTGCTTAAATATCCTTCTGGGGTCTCTTCTCTGACAGGTTGTTTTTGCTGGGCAGTTGCAAATCCTATAAGTGCTACCCTCAATTCATCTACTCCTTTACCCTCGTGAGGTAAATTGAATGTTATGCACTTCTCCACCAGCTCCTCTCTTTTCATTTTTATATATTCAGCCATGGTGTTTGAGTTCACTCACTCTTTGCCACACACTCTTTGCCAGTCACTCTCACAAGAAATCTTGTTTTGTTATTTCTGTTTGCCACACCACTGTATCTGGATTCTCTGTTGTTCGTATCCCACCGCTACTGACACCACGTGTGATGCGTCCTTCCCTGGCTCTCCCTGTCAGGTTCCTACCTGCTCGTGGTTACTGCCTGTCACTAAGCACCACCAGGGACTCCACCAGTCCGGACCGCTCTCTCTTATGGTTTCTCTCCCCGCTCTAGCACAGATCTCAACAGATCCCCCTGCTAGGCAACCACCAGTAACGTCCCAATACTAGTATTCCCAGAGACTCTGAATACTGGTATTGTTATTCTCTTCACCGCTGCCACCATTTGTTACAGTTCCCCTTCAGCCTTGGTCATTACCTTACCCTCCCTTCTGGTCTGTGAAACCCCAGACAAGGATCAGGCCTTTGGTAAACCAAATTAAGTATTTATTACAGATAACAAAGCTAACAAGATTAACAAGATTTCTTCTTAAGGCACATAAACATATGGTTTTACTCAATACTAATCCGAACTCCACCTCCCTCCTGGCAAACAACTCTCTAAACCCCACCAACCAACCCACTCAGTTCTCTTCTCCCCCCCGATTCCACTCTCACTCTTCCTTTTATACATTCAGCCATTTTAAACACTCAGCCAATCATCTCGCATTCTACTGCCCATTCACTCCCCCTCCTCTTTCACTCCACTTACCATGTATCTTCTAAAACAACAACACTTACCATATATACATTAATATAGGAACATCACAGCCCTCACCTGCAGAGCGCAGTGATCGACTGGGTATCTAAGGGGTAAGATGGTCTTTCAGGTATCCTGGTCTCAAGCTGTATAGGACTATTGTTCTGGGCTCATCCAATGCCACAGCTGAGATGGCCTCTGCTCAGTCAGAGAAGCTGCTGGGCAGCAGGGTGGATGGTACACCAGCAGCAACCCTAGTTTACTGTCTCTTTGGCCAGACACCAGGTGCAGGCCCTCACAGCCAGCTGCAAGACAGAGTGGTTCCCTGGTGACAGAGATGGAAGTTCTGTAGACCACAGCAACTCTCCCTCCCCCACCCCGTCCCTGCAGCCTGTGCTGGTGTTGCACCTAGTATCCAGGTGGACAAAGTTGGGTCAGATCATCTTCTCCCACATCATCCACCCAGATCTCGGTAATGCATACCAAATCGGCACCTTCATCCACAATCAAATCATGGATGAGTGTGATCTTCTTGGGTACCGACAGTAAATCCTTAAAAATAATAATGGTGTCTGGTCCTTTGAATGGGGCAATTGGTTGCCAGTTTGGTTCTGGGCCCAATTTAAGGTGCTCATGTTAGTGTTTAAAGACCTAAACAACTTAGGTCCCAAATATCTGAAAAACCGCCTCCTTCTGTACAGACCTTCTCTGGTGTTGAGATCTGCAAAGGGGCTAAACAGACTTTTTTGGTGGGGTACCTGTTAGGAGTTGACCCTTCCTTTGCCTACTTCACACTGTTGGGATGAATTCAGTTGGCTTTGGGAATGGTGTGGTTGATTGTCCTGTGTGGGTATGGAGTTCGGGCAGGTGAGGAAGGTGGAGAGAAAATCAGTAGGTATTCTGAGGCACGACTGCGTTAAGGGCACCAGTCTGCCAGTGGCGTATGCCTGGGGGCATCTAGGGATGCCCTTTGACCTGATATGTGCAGCTTGGGTCAGTGTAGGGGCAGTTTGAGGCCAGGCTGAGCATGCTGGGTTCATATCCAAGGTTTCCTTAGCAAGGAGAGAGAGAGTTCTTCCCCATCCTGTGCTGGGGAGCCACATCCTGTGCTGCAGCACATGCCCAGGGGTCTGGAGGGATGCTTCCCTACCAAAACTAGTTAAATTCCTCACTTGCCCGTGCCTTCTGAATTTGGTTAATTTGGTTATTTGATCTGCAGGGCCTCCAAGTTTATTATATTTTCCAATTGCACTATTCTTCTCTGCTCCCTTTCATTGTCCTTCCTTTGAAAGATCTCCATAAACAACTTACATAAACCTGAAATAACTTCCCATGGTTAGATCCAGGTTTCTATTATTTTATACACAAGAGTTCTCAAATCAATGCTACGAGTACAAAAACAAAATGTTATAATTACAATGTAAGGCAAGTGTGAACTTGCTTTTTATTAATTCCATCTGGAAGGATAAGGGCAAACAGACACCACACAACACACACAACAAAATGATTCATCCCCACCCCCGACCAAGAATTGTACAGGTCTTACTTAAAGTATGGCAAATAGGAAAAAAATATGGAATTATTCTTCCTTACTAAACTTATTCCGTTTGGCTTTAAAATGGTTGCCCTTCCTGATGTTAACCTCTATACTTGAAGACCGAAACTGATTGGGAGATCTTTGCCCATGTCGTGAATTGGAATGGAACATACTCTCTCTCTCGCTCTCTCTGATTTGATGATCTTGGGTTAACCAATGCCTGGTGATGAAGTCTTGCATTCAGCATTTACTTTTGCCTACTAAATTGATTCTCCACACAGCTCATTGTGTGTGGAAAGGACCATATCCCAGTGGTACAGCAACTGCTTTGTATGCAAAAGTTCCCAGGTTCAATCCCTGGCATCTCTGGGTAGGGCTGGGAGGAAGGGCGGGATATAAATTTAATACAAAAAATAATAATTTCTACTTGGCTTGAGCTCCCTCTGACTACTCACAATAATCCCATGCTCGTGGTCAGAGCAACACCAACATACACATATAATCGTTTGAGTCTACATGCAGAGTTCTAGCTGAACTGAGCTTCTTGGCAACACCCCAGGCACAGATGTGTGCAAGGAGAGCACGTATTTGTGAGAAGTGACAGTGCCCACCCAATATGACTTTATTTCCCCGATATGAAATTCAAGAGAAACAAGGAGTAAGAGACCAGTATAGACATACTATCTGTCTACTGGATGAAAGTCAGATCTTTTCCAACTGGCGTCAATTGAGTTCATGCTGCTTACTGTGGAACGTACACAACTTGTCTTTCCTCTTTATATTTCATTATTGAACTTCTCCAGATTGTACTCATGCCCTGCCATTTTGCTTTTTTTTTTACACAAATAGTGAAAATCTCAGCTTAAAAAAGAAGGGGGGGAAATGAAAGCAGCCATGGGTTGCTCTGATTTTGAGCAGAAAAAAGAGTGGGGTGCCTCTCCTGCTTTCCACCACCCATTTTTTTCCCTGACTTAAAATTGTTCCCTAGCTACTTTGGAATTTACAACTTTGTAAACCCATATCTGGAACCTTACTAGTTCATGGGGTGGTTGGGGACACCTTGGAAATTTTGAATGAGGAAAGAGTTGAAATGTTTAAGGTCCCTCTTTTATCCTGCCACCACCTCCGGAGGCTTAAAGTGTTGACATCCTACCTTAGAAAACTGCCTGTCCTAATGTCTTGCTAAAGGCAGAAATGGTGCTCGGTCTCCTTTCGATGAAAGGGCAATTTGATGGAATTTGCTGCATGCACGGCAAGTCCACCTTGTTCTCAACAGAAATACAGCAATGCCTGCTTTGAATCCTAAAACAGAAACTGCATGAACAGTAATGCAGTTCTTGATATTTCCTCCCAATTATGAACAAAAGGTACTCCTAGTTAAAAAGAAGCCTGGTGTTAAATCAAATGAGCAATTGATATTAAAAATTTAAGGAAGCAAACGACATAAAATTCTGCATTGTGAAGAAACTGGCAGAGCACATGCTTTGCACGCAAAAGGTCTCTGGTTGAATCCCTGGTATCTTCAGCTAAGGCAAAGAATTTGTTTTGGTCTCATATCCTGGAGAGCTGCTGTCAGTCTGTACACTAGGGGCAGCCAACGTGGTGCCCTCCAGGTGTTGTTGGACTATGTGATATCCCCACCCACCTATTCCTGCCTTTCTGCAGCAGATGAGGAAGTTGTCTGCCTCTATGCACTGTTAATTTTTTTCCCCTTTACACATGTACAGAGGCTATACAATACCTCCCAAACTGTATGAGCAATATTTTCACTCGCCGTCTGGGCACTCTGCGGTATCCCACCCTTATCTCCACGTGATCGTGGATACCCCCAAACCCAATGTGGTTATATGTATTGCTAGGTTGTATGTGAGGCAAACTAGTTTCAGAATGGAACACCTTTAAAGTATGTACCAAGAGACTCTGAAGATTGTGTGGATTCAATTTAGCACCATTTGTCGTGAGGCCACTTCACTAAGTGATATTTATATGGCAAAAAGTAACCAAGCTTAGGCATGAGTATGGAATGAGATAAACAAAAGGATACTTCATTATTTACATATGAGCATTTTAAAGCATTAAAGATGGTTTTAAGCTCTGTATATAATAGTGGGGAGGAGAGCCTGGCTGGGAGTCCAGAGCCTGTGAGTTCAAATCCCCGCTCGTGTGTCCTCGGTGTCAAGGGCTAGCTAAAGATCACAGTGAGTGGCTCAGGGGTTACGTGCCCTGCCACCTGTGCAGCTGTGGGCAAGCTGCATAGTCCCAAGGAGCCCAGTTGCCCCTCAGCTGGCAGTTGTGGACAAGGAAGGGGCTGACTTGTGCAGCTGTGGCAAGTTGTGCAGCTGTGGCAAGCTGAGCAGGCCCTAGCCAGTTGGGGAGGACTAGCCTCAGAGAGAGGCAATGGTAAACCACCTGTGAATACCGCTCACCATGAAAACCCTATTTGTAGGGTCACCATAAGTTGGGATCAACTTGAACGCAGGCCATTTCCACTTCCCATATAATATATCACTACAGTGCACTACCCTATCTCTATATCCCTCAGACCAACCTCCACTCTCTACCCCAATTCCTCAACTAACTATATATCTAAAACCCCAGAATAAAACCAACTGAATACTTTTATTTGACAAACCGCAGTATTTTTAATAAAATTTCCTGACTCATTCCCTTCTCCCAACCAGAGAATCCACCACACAATCAGAATCATTCATGCCAAGCACTCCCTCCTTTTACCCCTCCCCTGTCTATTTACCATATAAGGACATATATTAATAAAGGACATATATTAATAAACAAACATCTGCAGTACATGGATAACATATTTGCATAGCCATGTGATGTCACAGACTGCAACTCTCACCATCCCTGATCTGTGAACATGTAGGTGGGGGCAGGTGGGAGCTGTCGTCCAACAATATCTGGAGGGCACCATGTTGACGCCATATTGACCTGGCGCAGACAATGCTGAGACATGTTTGTTTATGATACTAAAGTGTTTGGGGTTGTTAAACAAACAAACAAAAAGATTGCAAAGAGCTCGAAAAGGACATCTCAAAACTGAGTGAATGGACAGTAGAATGGCAAATGCAATTCAATGTAAATAAAGTGTAAAATGATGCATATTGGGGCAAAGAAACTTAATTTCATATGTACGCTTATGGGGTCTGAAGTGGTAGTGAATGATCGGGAATAAGACCCTGGGGTCATAGCGGATGATTAAAATGATGACCTAGTGTGCAGCAGTTATTCCATGCTTGGGATCATTAGTTATTCCATGCTTGGGATCATTAGGAAAGAATGGAAAATAAGCTGCCAATGTCATAATGCTGTTATATACAAATCTATAGTGCAACCACTTTTGGAATACTGTCTACAGTTGTGGTCACCTCACCTCAAAAACAACATTGTTGAGTTAAAAAGCATCAGAAAAGGGCAAGCAGAATGATCAAGGGGATGGAGCAACTCCCCAATGAGGAAAGGCTGCATCATTTGGGACTTTTTAATTTGGTGAAAAGGCAAATAAGATGCAATATGATAGAACTGTATAAAATTATGCATAGCATGGAGAAATTGGATAGAGAAATGTTTTCTCTCTTACTCTCTCTCATAAAATTAGAAAATTAGATATTCAATGAAGCTGAATGTTGGAAGATTCAGGAGAGACAAAATAAACAACTTCTTCACCCAGCACATAGTTGAACTATGGAATTTACTCCCATAAGAGACAGTGGTGGCCACAAACTTGAATGACTTAAAAAAAATAGATAAATCCATGGAGGTTAAGGCCATCAATGGCTACTAGCCATGATGGCTATGCTCTGTCTCCACAGATGTGAAGTGCTAGAACACAATGCAATGCCAATGAAATGCCTATGCAGTACCTATGCAATACCAATGCAATGCCTATGCAATACTGATGTGTAACCTCCTGATTCATTAATGCTAAAGTCTTTCTCCTGGAAGGTATAAAAACCCCAGGCAAATAATGCTAAGACGCAGCTCTCCACCGACATGATGGGAGACTGACCGTGCACACATAACCAATAAAGGCCTGATTTTGCTGCAAGCCTGTGTCTTCAATTTCATCTAGGAACCCTGGTCCAACAAATCCCAAAATTTCCCTTCACTCCAAAAGAGTGGAAATAGGAATGCTGGGGTGGACTGTTCCATTGGGGTATGCCTGGGCTGGCACTTGCAATGGGCACCACTTTTGTCTCAGATCAGAAGGCATCAAAACCTGGGACTCACCTGAGAACTAAATGGAAGGAGTCAGGCAACCAGTAGTGGGCAGTGGGATGGTGATTCAGGCAGGGGGATTGAACGAAGATACCGTTTGCCCTGTCCCAGGGCACAGGGCAGTACATAAGAGGTGAGTAAGGACCAGCAGACTGGGGAGGTTAGATGGGATTGCCAAGGGAGTTGGAAGAGAGAGGTTTTTGTTTTTTTGTCTTGTGGCTTGGGGATTTTTTTGGGGGGGGGACTTTACAAAAAAGCTAAGAAACAGCTTATAGTGACTGCTGATTTTATTTATTTCTTTATGTATTTATTTATTTATTATTTGATTTATATCTCACCCTTCCTCCCAGCAGGAGCCCATGGCGGCAAGCAGAAATGCTAAAAACACTTTAAGACATCATAAAAACAGACCTTAAAATACATTAAAACAAAACGTTAAAAACATTTTTTTAAAAAAGCTTTAAAAACATCTTTTAAAAAAGGGTTAAAAACATATTATTAAAAAGAACATATATTAACAAGCAATTCTAACATAGACGCAGACTGATTGGCTAGGGTCATCCACGTGACCAGCATAGGGATCTCTGTTCTCCGTCTAATGGGCTTCCACTTGCTCTTAGTGACATTAGCAATGGCTTAGACTGACAGGTTAACAGCTACACATCACTGTGACATCATCACGTCCAGCATAAAATCATAGTTTGCTAAGATCACTGGAAAGCAATGAAACAAGAAAAAAGTGGCCTCTGAAACACCGAGAGGGGGAAACTAGTAGCTGTGTACAAGCATGGAAAAATAGTTTAAAAGTCAGTGGGGGAGGTATATCTCCCCCCTCCCCCGATCACTACAATTTCGAGACAAAAATGAACTTGGAGAGCATTTGGTCTCTACACTGACAGGGGAGGATTGCAAGGGTAAGTCATTACAGCTTTTATGAGATGTGGTGCTTCCTTGTGATAAATATAATTTGATTCTTATGATCCCTTCTTGGATTTTCCTTTTTTAATTTCTCTAACCATAAACTACTGTGAAGGCACCCTTGTTTATTCCACCACCAGTACCCCCACCCTCTGGACGTTTGAAGTCTTTAAAGTCACCACGGGATCAGAAAAACACTTTTTTTCTTAAGCGTGCAGTAGCTGATCCACTGTGACACGGCTCTTAAGACTGAGGTGGCACTCTCAAGCTTAAGCCCTTATTCTCAGTTTCCTATAAGTTTTCTCGAGCCATTGCCCTGAGGCTGAAAATTTCTCATGCTTGCTGCTGAGCTTGTGGGTGAAATCTTGCCAGGGCTTTGAAGAAAATCCATTCAACCATTCCTTTAAGGTATTTGAGCATGAGAAAATAGTAATTATTCACACAGAGAAACTGAGACTTTCTCCTCCTCTACGCTGCAATGCCTGATATGGTCATAAAGGAGCTTTCTGAGATCCAGGATGTGGCATGCATGTTACAGTGCCCTGGAAAAAAAAGATGGGATGCTTGCTCTTCTCTATCTATTCTCCAGCGTTTCCATGGGTGGACCAAGCCTGACTCAGAAAATCAAAATGGCACCCTCCAAAACACACACACACTACAAGGTGTACAATCCACCAGGCAGTTCTCCTACACAAGCCTGGCTGAAATGAATGGGAGCTGTACAGCTTCATTTAATTTCAATTGGGCTTATGCAATAGTCATGATCCCAGAATCCAGCAGTGCTCAACCTAAAGGCTATGGTGATACTGGCTAAAAAAAAGCATGCTGGGGTTCTTGGCTCTGAACCTCATGCTGATGATCAGGGGACCACTGAACCCAAGGTTGGCAAGCAGAAGCCCAGATAACCTGTTCCTATGGCACCAGGACCCATAGAATCAGGGTCAGGACCTTCACAGATGCCTTCCCCTGGGCCCGAGGATCTAAGTAGCTCCCATACTACCTTGCCAGTCCAACTGTGCAAACAGCATGCAAAGGAGAAGCACAAAGGAGAAGTGGTCATCTTCAGACCAGAGGGTTGGCTCTTTAAGAGACTAGTTCTCCAAAAGTGGGGTGGTGCACAGGAAGGTGGACTGGGGGTAGAAAGGTGAAAAGGCCTCCTGCTTGCTTTCAACCCTCGTTAGAGCAAGTTGCTCACTAGGAGTTCTCCATGGTGCTGTGATGACTGACCTGCCTTGCCCCATGGGCTCCTCCACAAGACCACAACTGTACACTCCCAGTGACCTATTTTTATCTGTCCACTCTGCTACCCTTAGTTAAACTGCAAAAGCCACCTCCTGAGTAGACTCCTCATGATATGTCCACCTCTGCTGGATTCTCTCCTCACCTCACCCACACATCAATATTCAGTGAACATTACAATCCAAATGGTCCTCAAACTGCAATGCCCATACCATCAAGTTGCTTCTTAACTTTTTTTTTAAACTGAATTTTCCATCAGAAAGTCTAGACAAAGATATTTCATGCCACTGTAATGGATGAGGGCATGAGGGTGGATTGGAAAAGACAGTCTTTCAAAGTAAGAGGTCTTTGCAGACTCCATGCATAAGGCCAAGAGCACATCACTCAGTGTTTTGCAGTAAGAAGAGTCTTAACTTTTCCGAATGTCAATTCCTGCTGCCATTGATAACTTTAAATATGACCAAGCAAGACATTTAAGTGTATCCTGGACAAGATGCAATGTAGCTATTGAAGGAACACTAATTGTATATTTGGGAAAGTCTAATAAACTATGGATCCTCCTTCATTTTGAAGTGTGGAGACTCAAAACTTGTTCTCGTGAGCCTCTTTAAATCACAAAGTCACAAAGTTATAGCAAGTGAAGAGTAAAAGAGAAGTAAGTTGGTGCATGCATCTTAGATCTGATGACCAGCAGACTACCAGAGAGAGAGAGAGAGAGAGAGAGAATCACACAGACCCACATGAATCATCACTAAAAGGAGGGGACAGTGGAACTGTAAATCAATGGTGAAATATTGAGTACTTTGTCACTGGCTCTTAGAACTGTCAATCAGGCATAACACAAATAGACCATGAATCTTCCATCTTGTGGCCCAGGGCAGGTGAAGGAACCATGGAAGTGTTTTCCCCTCTCGTAATTTTTCCACAGAAGCGCCTGACACTCTTATGTTCTGGAGGGATAGCATCAGCAGCCTTTAAAAGCTTTTGGTCCTCCTTTTGGTATTTGTTTTTTTAAATAGGGCCTTTGATGTGCCTTTAAGGAGCAAATAAGGACCAGTTGGTCCATAACTGGAGCCAGCAGAGGAGAGTGCTCTTGCGCTCAGGTCCTGCTTGCAGGCTTCCTATGGGCATCTGGTTGGCCACTGTCAGAACAGGATGCCAGACTAGATGGGCTGCTGGCCTGAGCCTCTTCTTATGCCCTTAATCCAGCCCTCTTAATTTGTTTAAACCAACAGAATATGTTTATTCCTCTTTTCTCCCTTCCAAGATGGTACAAAAAGGGATTAGCCATTTTTAGACAGAGAGTTAGATATCCTAGGCTGAACCCTTCAGTATATATTCTAGGTATTGCTAGACGAGTTCACTGAGAAAAGATCAGAGAACAAGGTCAACAGTATTTGAACCAGTGGATGTTCCGAATCTCAAACCTCTTTGCAGAAAATGGCAAGAAGGCAATGGCCTCATTTTACCACCACTTTATTTGTATGTTGCCTTTCCACCAAAATAAATAACATGCTCAAAGTGGCTCACGACAACACCAACAACTGCAAACACAATTTCAAAATATTACTACTAATAAAACAGCAACATAGCAGCAAATCGCAACGACATTAAAAATGTATTTCAATACTATAAATGTAGCGACATGACACCTTTTGGCAGTGGCGAAACCATGAGGGAGTTTGAACAGTGTCACCTGGGTCCTAGATGTTCTAGCCACTGCTCCTAAGACCACTACAAATTAGCCAAGAATCAGGTGAATCTGATGAAAGGTTAAGGCCTCAGCATCCCCAAAGGTTCACTGCTCCTTTGGCAATACCAGTTCAGGCAGCATTGAAGCTTCCAAAGGCAGGGACAGATAGGGTAGCTAGAAACACCCATCTGATGACAGACAACTGAGAACTGTAGACGGATAGACAGATACTAAGTTTTTTAAACCTCTGTCCAATAAAAATAAGCACAAATGCTTTGTTACTCCCAAGTGTGCTTAATATGTGTCCACGCTAAGTCCACTTAAACACTCAAAGCAAATTTCAGATAATGCTAGCTGTCCCAGGAACAGAAACCAGGAACAACAACTAGACCATCACCTTGGTATGTAACTGAGAGTCTTGTGATGCTTTATGTTGAACAAACTTCTTATAGCCATTAGGACTCAGGCTGAGGACTCTTTCAGTGATCCATTATTCAGAATGAGAGAAGGCAACAGCTTTGGAAGCTTTATAGACCCGATGGTACTGGACTGGCCCTCTGGTGTCATGTGATTTCCTGGGCCAGGAAGATGATGAAGTGTGGTGTGAATGACTGAGTTTCTGCTCTCTTCTGACCAGATACTCTAGTGCCCGATCCAAAGGAGGCCTGGTTCATATCTGGCAGCGGGTGCCGCTGGGCTCTTGTTTGGTTTTGCTACAGTAGTTAATTTGTGGGATTTATAATAATAATAATAATAATAATCCAAAGAAATAGTGATAGCCACAAACTAAGACAGCTTTAAAAGAGGATTACACAAATTCATGGAGGATAAGGCTATCAATGGCCACTAGCCACAATAGCTATGTTCTACCTCCACTGTCGGAGGCAGCATGTCTCTGAATACCAGTTGCTGGGAAGCACACGTGGGGAGAAAGCAGTTGCACTCAGGTCCTGTTTGCAGGCTTCCCACAGGCATCCAGCTGACCACTGTGGGAACAGCATGTTGATGTAAATGGGCTACTGGCCTGATCACGCAGGCCTTTTCTTTATTTTTTTACAGGAGGGTACCATGGCTACTGTCTCTGGATTCAATATCTCTCTGCCCGCCCTCACCTCCCAATATCTATCTCTGTCATATCCAACATTGGCTTTGGCATCTATATTAGATAAAAAAGATACCTGGGTTTCTTCCAAAAGAGGACAATGGCAAGGAAGCAATTTCTCTTGTCTTCAAACATATGCATCTCCTTTTAGATCTCCACAGCAGGACACCAACGAATTGTGGAGGTGGGGGGAGCTGTCTGCGTTAACAGGTTGTGAGCATGTAAAGACCCAATTCCAAAGAAAGGGGATCCAGGGAATGCAGTACTTATCCAACTATTGCCTTAATATCCCATGCAAGTAAAGTGATGCTCAAGATTCTACAACAAAGGCTTTTACCATATATGGAGCGAGAAATGTCAGACGTCCAAGCTGAATTTAGAAAGGGAAGAGGCACCAGAGATCATATCACAAACATACGTTGGATAATGGAATGGACCAAGGAATTTCACAAGAAAATCACCCTGTGCTTTATAGATTACAGCAAAGCCTTTCACTATGTAGATCATGAAAAACTATGGAATGCTTTAAAAGAAATGGGGGGTGCCACAGCATCTGATTGTCCTGATGCACAACCTATACTCTGCACAAGAGGCTACTGTAGGGACAGAATATGGAGAAACTGATTGGTTTCCCATCGGAAAGGGTGTGAGACAGGGGTGTATTTTATCACCCTATTTGTTTAATCTGTACACAGAACATATCATACGGAAAGCAGGATTGGCCCAAGATGAAGGAGGTGTGAAAATTGGAGGGAGAAATATCAATAATTTAAGATATGCAGACAATATGATACTACTAGCAGAAACCAGTAATGTTTTGAAACGAATGCTGATGAAAGTTAAAGAGGGAAGCACAAAAGCAGGACTACAGCTGAACGTCAAAAAGACTAAAGTAATGACAACAGAAGATTTATGTAACTTTACAGTTGACAATGAGGACATTGAACTTGTCAAGGATTATCAATACCTCGGCACAGTCATAACCAAAATGGAGACAATACTCAAGAAATCAGAAGAAGGCTAGGACTGGGGAGGGCAGCTGTGAGAGAACTAGAAAAGGTCCTCAAACGCAAAGATGTATCACTGAACACTAAAGTCAGGATCACCCAGACCATGGTATGCCTGGTCTCTATGTATGGATGTGAAAGCTGGAAAGTGAAAAACGTGGATAAGAGAAAAATCAACTCATTTGAAATGTGTTGGAGGAGAGCTTTGCGCATACCATGGACTGCGAAAAAGACAAATAATTGGGTGTCAGAACAAATTAAACCAGAACTGTCACTAGAAACTAAAATGATGAAACTGAGGTTATCCTATTTTGGACACATAATGAGAAGACCTGATTCACTAGAAAAGACAATAATGCTGGGAAAAACAGAAGGGAGCAGAAAAAGAGGAAGACCAAACCATAGATGGATTGATTCCATAAAGGAAGCCACAGACCTAAACTTACAAGATCTGACCAGGGTGGTTCACAACAGATGCTCTTGGAGGTTGCTGATTCATAGGGTCGCCATAAGTCGTAGTCGACTTGGAGGCACATAACAACAAGAACAACAAAGCATTACAAAATGCAGTGATGAAAGGACAAGGGAAGAGCGGGAATGCTTCTGAATCAATGATTACGCAGATAAATATCAGTTCTGCGCCATGCTGTGCCATGAAATGCTGGGCTTGGAAGGGAGATTAGGGGTGGTATTCAGTGCTAATCCTGCTCAGAGTAGACCGACTAAACATAACTAATTAGGTTAATTAATTTCAATGGGTCTACTCTGAGTAGGACTTAGTTGAATATAACCCCAGAGTTCAAATGCTTAGTGACTGGATGGCTTCAAGAAAATCAGTCCATCAGCCCAACCTACATTGAGAGGATAAAGTGAGAACTCCACAGAACATTTTGCTGGCTGGAGCTGATGGGGACTAGAATCCAACAACATCTGGAGGGCTGCAGTTTTCCCAAAGATGTTGCAGAGAGGATGCACATGAGGAACTGATTCCCATTGATCTCAGCTAAATATAGTTGTGATTGGCATGTAAGAATGTATGATTGACAAAAAGAGTTCCTTCTAGGGGGAAGAGGGGATATGAATTAAATTAATTAATTAATAATAAAAGGAGTCTCTCTTTCTCCCTCTCTGCATCCTCTTTTAGAGGGATGTTATTAAACTTCCCACATGCAGAAAAAATAAACGTGCATGCTAGGGAGAGAAGGCCTCTACCAAGAACTGATGTGTTAGTTTTCTGTATGTGTAGGGGTTCTCCCTGCCCCACCGAGCAGCATCACCTCCCTCCTAATGCAACAAAAACTTTAGTTAAAAGAACTGTTGCCTGAGCTTGCTTTTTCCCTCCACCCTCCCCATCCTCTTTCCTTGTGTGTCATTTGTTTGATTGTTTATTAGATTTATATCCCGCCCTTCCTCCCAGTAGAAGCCCAGGGCAGCATAGTACAAGCGTTTTAGATTGTAAGCTTGAGGATAGGAATTGTCATTACTGATTTTTTTGGTAAACTGTTCTGGGAGTCCTTTTAGAGAAGGGTAAAAATGCTTTAAATCAGTCATTCAGTTGATGTGTGGAGTACTGAACGTGTATCAAGCAACTGTTCCCAGGCATTATTAACAACCACAAAGGCTGTGCATGGGGGAGGTGTGTTTTGGCCAGCACTGTTTACTATGGAAGAGAGAAATAAAAGTCACACCTCCTGAAACACCCTCTGCTAAAGCTACGGTAGCCTTGCTCTCCGTTACATCTGGCCCAGAGCTTGGAAAAGTTACTTTTTTTGAACTACAACTCCCATCAGCTCCAGCCAGCACGGCCACTGGATTGGGCTAATGGGAGTTGTAGTTCAAAAACTAACTTTTCCAAGCTCTAGCCCTTCCTTACAAATGGGGTCTCAGATATCTATCCTCACAGAGAAGCTGCTGCAGTCTCTGCTGCAAGCATCTCCTGGACAGCTACCAAAAGCAGCTGCATGCAGGGTGAATTCAAGTTATGGAGCCCACAACTATACCTGCTCAAGCCAATGGCAGTGGATAATATATGGATTCTAAGGCAGTCTGGAGGCACCACTAGAAAATCATGGGGCTATTATCACGCGAATTAGCGCTCTCCCTGGATTCCTGTCAGAAGGCAGAGCTGGGGTCCCAATCCCGGGGAGCTGGATCCCGGAGAGTTGGGAGAAGAGTATTCGGATGGATGGCAGAGGGAAGGGGGAGGAACTTCCCCCCTTTGGAGCGAAGACGAAACAGAGGAACTGCCAGTGATAAGGTCGCTTAGCAACGGGGAGCCTGAGCCCTCCCTGGACATTCTCACGCCTCCCCCTCTTTCAGGCTCAGAGCAAGAGGGGGAAGAGGGAGGGCTGCTCACAGCCGAAAAGCGGGGAGGCAGTTTACCATCAGCCCCTCCCCTATCCCCCATCCTGGAATCGGAAACTTCAGAAGAGGAGGGGGTGATGCTTCCCCCCTTACCGCGCACACGCAGACAGCTGAAAAGACAGGAGAGAAGGGGGGGAAGGCGGGCAGTACCTGAGGGGCAGTTAAGGAGGAGCGAAAGATTGCGCGCCCGTTTGGCCCCTTCTTAAAGAACAGGCGGGAAGAAGTCCCTTGCTCTGTCAACTTTCTCCCAATGCCGCAGGACCTGTATCCCTGTATTGCTTCATGAGAAAACGCAGTCTTTGTTTGGACATTACCCTAATAAAACACGAATTAACTACAGCCGTTGGTCTGGTTCCTGAGTCACATCCTGGGCCTGACAATTCCCTTTGCTGCACATAAGCCCTGCCAATAAAGGTTGTTAAGGGATCAATTAGAAACCAGCCACACACCAGCTGTCCAGGCCATCCCAGAGTTCCACCTGCAGGCAGCTCAACCCACTTCTGCAAAGCCAGCTTGCCACAGGAGAGAGTTTTGCAGCCAGGATCTGCAGTTGCAGCCTTTCTTAGCCAGGATTTCCAGTTCCTGGGGTCTTGGGCCAAGACCTAGGCTGGCACCAGTGCCATGCTTCCTCCTCAGGCACGAAGCAGCTGAACATCACAAAGTGGGATTGTTTTAGAAGAACACCAAACTATTATCTTGTCCAAGGATCTGAAACAATGGGAGGCTCAAACCTTGTACCTCTGGCAGTCAGTGTGGTTAGTGAAAGATGGAAATGAAAATGACCTAAGGAAACATGCAGCGAACATATTGAGAAGCACCTGCTGGATTGGAAAGTATGTTGACTGGATGCATTTTGTTCTCACAATGCTGCCGGTGCAAAAATCAAGCTTCATTAAACTGTGGCTGAATCATACTCCCTCTTGAAACTGATGTACTGAAAAGGCATAAGAAATAATTTGCCTTTGCGTTTAAACACTGGATTGGGGTACTTTTCCTGCACATAAACATCATATTGGCCTCTGTTACGTGCCGTATAATGGGCCAGGCACTGAGTCAGGAATCCCTAGTTTGAATCTCACCTTCACCATAGACCTCCTGGATGGTCCTTGGCAAGCTACTCGTACCCTCTGAAATTTATGCATACCCATACCCACATTTCTCCACCCACACAAGCAAAATAAATATCACAGTGCAAGGACACTTTCTGGATACACAAGATTGATGGAGGAAGGTATGGAATGGGGCCAGTGGGGTGTGTGATCTAGAGAGAATCACAAGGGCCAGAAAGAGAGTCCTGGAGGGCTGCATTTGGGCCCCGGGACTGAGAATCCCCTCCCTTAACCTATAGAGCACAAGCAACGAGAAGTATAAAAAAATGCTCCCACCTACAATTTTCTCAGGATGGCAGGCATGTATAGGGCTTACAGCAAATATATGGTGAGTGAGGGGTTCAGTTCTAGCTGAGGAAAGCAGTGGGGGCATGACAGGGAAAAATGGAACACAGCCTCATCAAGAACAAGGTGCCACAGTTTCATAAGGGGTGGGGGAAAGACTTAAGGGGATATGCTATTTCCTGACTTTGCAAAAACCAAACAAAATCTCTTCCCCAATGACATCCGGATGGTCAAGAGGATATTAATGAAAGGCTCCTGTAAGCCTAATAGACAAAGAGACTATAAAGCAGAAATAGAAGTGCTGTTCTTTGGTTCCATCTGCTGCAAATGACTATCCTGCCCTGCGATTCTATTGATTTGCCTGCACTATATCAAATTTTAATCACCATAAAATATAGGCTTATACAGCTTTGCCACCAACAAGTGCTCTTTGCAGACAACTGATTATTTTGGACATCCCTAGAAGCCTGTAAGAGGGAAAACTGATAGGTACACAAGTTGGCTTCATCACACCCTCCTTGCAGTTTATTTAAGCAAAGGGCCTCGGACTTTGGGATTAAGGTTGTTAGGCTCTGAAGGAGAGTGAGCCCAAGCAGGCAGCAATGAAAAGGGGCAAGAATGTCCTCATTCTGCTGAGAGTGGCAAATTTACAGAAGGACTGGCACAGCTATTTTAAGAGTAATAACAGCACTTATGATCTGTTTCCTTCCAAACAAACTTGCAAGTGAGACCCTGGTCCCTGTCATGGCCAAGCCAAAACACCCACCCCAATCCACCATCCCCACATGCAGGTGGCAAATGGGTGGCTGCTGTGATTCAGCCACCAAATGGCTACAGGGGAGGGGACGCTTAACACGGGGTAGCCATTGCTTTACTTCCTCCCTTGTCTTTTTTTTTTTTAAAAAAAATCATTTCAAAAGGTGTCAACTGCAGGAGCAAACCTCTGCCATCAATGCCATAAGTAAGCTCTCACCGCCTCCATCACCGGAGCTGGCAATTACAGAATAAGGTAAATGTAAATGGACTGCCTTCAAGTCGATTCCGACTTACGGCGACCCTATGAAGAGGGTTTTCATGAGGCCGAGAGGCAGTGACTGGCCCAAGGTCACCCAGTGAGCTCCATGGCTGTGTGGGGATTCGAACCCTGGTCTCTCAGGTTGTAGCCCAGCACCTTAACCACTACAACACACTGGCTCTCTCAGTGAAGACATTAAGACGTTATTGGAGCTATAAAAGGCACCCCAGTTTCCACCAGAAGATTGGAGACTCCCGCAGCCTGAGACTCGGTTAGCCTCCTTCTCCTTCCAGTCTCTTCTTCCTCGCTACAGGCAACTGGCTGGCCACAGATTCTCAGAGGTGGCTGGGCTTATATGAGGAATCTTGCTGTCTCGCCTTCATAAGGCCTCTGTATGCTGCTGAAGCAACAGCTCTCCCTGAGAGGGTTCCTAAACTTCTTCACGGACCACCAGTGATCTCCGAGGGTTATTCAAATGTTCCATGGCATGTCTGTAGATTTATGGTTGAAGACGGGAGATGACGCATCAGTCATATTAAATGCTCATATTGATTTTAATTGTATTTTAATTTCTTCCCTTATTTCTTATATTATATTGTATTATCGTTTGAATTCTATGGAGCAGAACAAAATGCAATGTATAAGATATAAAAGAAGTGATAAAAATACAGTTAAAAATCCTACAGCGTCTAGCACAGCCCATTACAAATAGGCAGAAAAAATCATGAAGTGTTCCACCAAGATTCTCACAAGTTCTGAAGCGGTCCATGGGGGAAACAGTTTGGTAATGACTATTCCAGCCAGTACAGCCTACAAGGTTACAAAGGCCGCTTTCAGACAAACAAAGACCACAAAACAACTTTCCACAAATTTTTAATCTCCACTTTCCAAAGGTCCACTTGCTTCAAGAAAATTGGCTCATTTCCCTTACTGGACTGAAAGCCCAACAAAAATGCTTTAAGGGGCAAAATCTCAAATACAACGTGGGCGGCAACATGTTTAGTGAAATTTTGGTCATGGTTGGATTTTCGTATGGGAGGCCACTCTTCAGAAACCTACAAAGCCGCACTTCGAACATCTCTTGAAAGTGGTACCAGCGCAGATACATTATATTGGTTTGGTTTTGCATTTTTGATCCATTATTATTTTTGCTGCTACATTGTTGTTATGATTTGGTAAGAGGTCTGGAGCTACCTGACAAAAAGTATCGCAAGCAAAACACATCTCTTCCCCTCCCTTGTAAATCTCTTTCCCCATTCAACACAAGCCTTGAAAGGGCTAGTGTTTGGTTTAGGTGCTAAATAACTCAGATGTGAAGGGGCTCCTGCTTGCTTTGAAGCCACTGGCTCGATTCATATCACTAATAACAATTCACACCATTAACTGCAAGCAAATTGTGAATCTGAAAGACACCAGCCTCTCTTTCTCTTCACACACTTCACATCCAAGCTACTGGCTCTTGCCACATCTTCTAAAAATAAATAGCTCGGTTTAGGGATCTACAAGTGTTGGTTTGCTAAAAATGTAAATGTACTGCCTTCAAGTGGATTCCGGCTTATGGCGACCCTATGACTAGGGTTTTCATGAGGTTGAGAGGCAGTGAATGGCCCAAGGTCACTCAGTGAGCTTCATGGCTATGTGGGGATTCGAACCCTGGTCTCCCAGGTCGTAGTCCAACACCTTAACCACTACACCACACTTGCTCTCTAGACAGCTATTTTTGTGGTTCCCACCAGTCCTTTCCCCTTCATCTAGTTTTGTACCTGCCTGAAAAAATGTAGCTGAAATGACACCTGGACGGCTGAGGGGTTGTGTGTTGCCAAGTGACCTACTTGCAAGATGTCAGGGGCCACTCAACACTGGCAAGTGGACTTGTAAATGCCTGATCATACACTGCGTGAAAGCCTTCGTCTTGCCTCCTCACACAGTTCATACTTTTATAAGCCTCTTAACTGGTTATTTTCTAAACTAAAAAAATCCAAATGCCTTATGGAAGGTGCTCCAGTCCAACTTAGTTGTCATTCTTTCCTGAGTTTGCATTTGGATATTGGGTTCCTGTTCTTGTTTTGCTTTTGCTAATGGTATTTTATGTGGGAAATCCTCAAAATTGGAGAAAGGAGGGAGAATTTTTTAGGATTTGATCACCTTTAGTGCTTTTATATTGGGGTTTTATTTTTTTAACTGTGTATTGAATTATTATGTTTAAGTCATTTTGGAGCTTAAATAAGAACGATGTGTTGAATCCAGCTAAATAATTGTGCACGTGGAACAACTTCTGTGAGCACAACAGAACTCCCCCTTCCTCTCCTTCCCCCACACTACCCTCAACTCTGCTTCAGAAGGTTGGGGGAACCCCCCAGAGCAGATCTGAGGGCACCTGAGGGAAGAGAGGAAGGGGATGTTCTGTTGCACTAGCAGAAGTAATTCTACATGCACAATTATTTAGCTGGGTTCAATACGGTGTGATTATTTAATTCATTGGTCACTTTGCACAACTATTTAGTTGGATACATCCCCAAATAGTAAAATCATATTTATCACTTTAGAAAAACAGGAAAAAATACATACTGGAGGCACCAAGGCAAAATCTGGAACCCTGAGAATTGCCACTTATTCCTAACCCCTGCTAAGAGAACATGTAAAGGTATGGGGACTGTAGAAGATGGTGACAGCATCCAAACTCAGGAACATCTGTCTTGCAGTGCAAATGTACCTAGTTTGCAATATGCAGATGTATTTCCAGAAGAGCCCCTTTGTCCCTGAAAATAGTCTCCTGCTTGCAATTTAAACTAAGAAGATATAGGCGCTTAGGTGCCCATTTTACACCTGCAACATCTCCTGCCTGCATGTCCCAAGGGCAGGGCATTCATTATGCACCATGTAAATTAGACCTTTGCAAAAGTGAATCATGCAACAGCAGGAGGTGGGCAAACAAAAATTTCCCTACACTTTTAGAAAGAAAACAACTTTAGCTGCACAGCGACAAACCAGCCAACCTATTCATGCTCTTCTCAATCAGTTTAATTTTTTTGCATTCAACCCCCTGCAAACCCATAAGCCCCAGAGCTGAGCTGGTCCTAAAGCATGACAATGTGGTTGGCACCAACTGCAGTGGCTATGCAACCCCAAATGGGATGCCTGTGAGGGGTTTCCCATACCACAACGTTCATGTTTGCACATTATATTATAAGGCAAACTATGGCTTACTGGGACTGTGCAAACATGTGGGTTCCCAGAAAGGAGCTAGCAGCTGCTTTAGTCTTTTTGGCTCCTGGAGCATGCTAAGATGTGGCTTATCATGTCATCTGAACCCAGGCTCGAGGTTAAGCAAAGTGACTGTGAGCTCCTCTAGGGGAATGCCTATGTTTTCAAGGAATGTCAGCTTCACTGGGTCTACACCAAGCTAGGAGTTTTACGCAGGCATGCCATAGGAGACATACCGTATGCACAAAACCTTAGGCTATGGTCCTGAAACCACTTAATCCTCAAATAATAATGATGATGATGATGATGATGATGATGATGATGATGATAATAATAATAATAATAATAATAATAATAATAATAATAAAGGCTTTCAGTCTGAAAGGAACACCACTATTTCTATTTTATTTATGTTGTTTAGGCATATAAGGACCGTTCACCAGAAAGCTACCCCACATCCTCTTTTTAATACTGCATTAAATATTTTGGAGAGACAATCTAATAATTACCCAATGTGCTTTCTAATCCATTTCTGTCAGCTATAGTGCACTGGAACATCTATTTGGCTCTGTGCCTGGTACACATAGCCACCCAGCTGTACTGCTTGGCTGGCAAAGATTTAAGTGAAATCTACTTGTGGATGTTGGAGACATTTATTGACAAAGTAGAGGAAATATGGGTGAGCCCTCAATCGACAAGATGCAGTTTAAGCTTGTGGTGAAATATAAGACACTATAAGGCTAAATTGGGGAAATAAATAGATTTTAACTAAACCAAACGTGAGACATCTCCACTCCTGAAGTGAAAAGTCAAACACACACACACACTGAAGCCTGATTCACACATAGTGCTAAGCCATGGTTTGTTTAGTCAATGTGTGGGTTATTTAAATGTCTAGCAAACTAACCATGATTTGTTTTTTAGCAACAAACCATGACGTAAAGCCATGGTTTCTTGCTGGCTTACAAACCATGGCTTTTAAAAACGTATTTATTTATTTATTATATTTATATCCCTCCCTTCCTCCCAGTAGGAGCCCACGGCATTATGGCCAAACGCAACAGCCCTGCTTAACTATGGTTTGTTTGGCTATTCCTAATGAGGCAAGAGCTGCTAGAAACAAAACCAGCTTTGGCAAAACAAGCCATGGCTACTGTGCTCATCTGTCTCGTAGTTTGTTGAACAAACCATGGTTAAATCTCAACTTAGAATTATGTACAAATCCAGCCACTGTATTTTTGGCAGTCCTATTGGCTTCACAATAAGCAATGGCTCACAATAAACCCTAAATGTGCTTTGGGCTGCAATCCTCCTGTAATGTCTCTATTTGGATTACGTCCCATTGAGATCATTGGGGCTCACTCCCAGTTATATATATTATAGGATTGCAGCTCAAGTAACTTTTAATCAGAGAACTTTATTTTGTTTCATCACATCCCCACCAAGGCAAGGTGTTGCGCCTCTGCCAGCAGTCCAACTTACCTCCACTAACTTGTTTGCGTGTTCGCGGAATACTTGAGCATATTCTTTCACTTCTTTCTCATTACCACTCTTGGCTGCTTCAATGAGAACCAGTAACGGAACATTGGTCTCGAGGAAGGAATCAGATATATGATCCATCACTGCTTTCCGGAGCTGTGATAAAAGAAAGCAAAGAACAGTGAGCAGCTGAACATTTGACATGGTGCCAACAACATTGATCTGCCATTTGCCATAATAAATGCACCTACCATTCCTTACCAAGCTGTTGCAAGACTTGGTTTTTAGCCTTTTATTTCATATTCTGCATTAAGAACAAATGGAACCAACATACACACAGGCAAGAATCTGATTGAACAGCTAGCACAGGATGGGTGTGTCGGGGGGGGGGCAGACTTCTTTAGCTGAAACATCCCTGTCACGCCTCATTGACTGAATTCATTCAGTTTTGCTTGCCCAATCACAAAATGTTCAGGGTAGCAATCAAGAGAGTGAAATGAATAAAATGTCAAAAATAAAATAAAATAAATGAAACACTTTAACACATAACAAATATAGAAGGTCGGTCCTTGCTACTAGAGTCTTTAAAGACAACCTAAGACATTTTGGTGTCTGAGGCAGGAAATCTTATCATTTATTTATTTAATTAATGTGTATCCCACCTTTCCTCCCAGCAGGAGCCCAGGGCGGCAAACAAGGCACTAAAAACACTTTAAAACATCATAAAAACAAACCTTAAAATACTTTTTAAAAAGGGTTAAAAACATTATTAAAAACATATTAAGCAAATCTGACACAGAGACAGACTGGGATAGCTCTCAACGTTCCTCTTTCAACAAGCCTTTTAATTTGAGACCTATCCCAGTCTGCATCTGTGTCAGAATTGTTTAATATGTTTTTTAATAATGTTTTTAACCCTTTTTTAAGGTTGTTTTTTTAAAATGTTTTTGATGCTGTTTTGTTTTAACATATTTTAAGATCTGTTTTTATGACGTTTTAAAGTTTTTTGATGCTTTGTTTGCCGCCCTGGGCTCCTGCTGGGAGGAAGGGCGGGATACAAATAAAATAAAATAAATAAATAAACTTAAAAGGCTTGTTGAAAAAGAAAAGTCTTCAACAGGTGCCAAAAAGATAGCAGAGATGGCGCCTGCCTAATATTCAAAGGGAGGGAGTTCCACAGGGTGGGTGCTGCCACACTAAAGATCTGTTTCCTATGTTGTGCAGAACGAACCTCCTGATAAGATGGTATCTGCAGGAGGCCCTCACCTGCAGAGCGCAGTCATCGACTGGGCATATAAGGGGTAAGACGGTCTTTCAGGTATCCTGGTCCCGAGCTGTATAGGGCTTTGTACACCAAAACTAGAACTTTGAACTTGGCCCGGTAGCAAATGGGCAGCCAGTGCAATTCTTTCAGCAGCGGGGGGACATCTTGGTGATACCCTGCTCCAGTGAGCAGTCTTGCCGCCACATGCACCAGCTGCAGTTTCTGGACCAACCTCAAGGGCAGCCCCACATACAATGCATTATAGTAATCCATCCTGGAGGTTACCAGTGCATGGACAACAGTGGTCAGGCTATCCCAGTCCAGAAATGGCCGCAGCTGTCTCACCAGCCAAAGCTGGTAAAATGCACTCCTAGCCACTGAGGTCACCTGGGCCTCTAGTGACAAAGATGGATCCATGAGCACCCCCAGACTACGGACCTGCACTTTGAGAGGGAGTATGACCCCGTCCAAAGCAGGCAGTTGACCAATTATCCAAACTTAGGAACCACCAACCCACAGTGCCTCTGTCTTGCTAGGATTCAGACTCAGTCATCCAGCCCACCACCGAGTCCAGGCAGCAGTCCAGGGCTTGCACGGCCTCTCCTGATTCAGATGTTACAGAGAAATAGAGCTGGGTATCATCAGCATACTGCTGACACCACACCCCAAAGCTCCTGATGACTGCTCCCAAGGGCTTCATACAGATGTTAAACAGCATGGGGGACAAGATGGTACCCTGCGGCACCCCACAGCACAACTGCCAGGGGGCCTAAAAACAGTCACCCAATGCTATTCTCTGAGAGCGACCTTGGAGATAGGACTGGAACCACTGTAAAACTGTTCCTCCAATACCCATCTCACCAAGTCGGCCCAGAAGGATACCATGGTCAATGGTATCAAAAGCCGTTAAGAGATCAAGTAAGAATAACAGGGTCGCATTCCCCCTGTCCTTCTCCCAATAAAGGTCATCCATCAGGCGACCAAGGCCGATTCAGTCCCATAACCAGGCCTGAACCCAGACTGGGATGGGTCAAGAGAATCTGTTTCATCCAAGAGTACTTGCAGTTGCTGAACCACAACCCTCTCAATCACCTTCCCTAAAAAGGGGGTATTTGCAACCGGTCGGTAGTTGTCACAAACCAATGGGTCCAGGGTGGGTTTTTTCAGGAGTGGTCAAATCACCGCCTCTTTCAAGGCAGCTGGAACCACTCCCTCCCACAATGATGAGTTGACCACACCCTGGATTCACTTGGTCAGACCCCCTCAGCAAGCTTTAATAAGCCAAGAAGGGCAAGGGTCGAGAAGACACGTTGCTGGCTGCATCATCTCAAGCACCTTCTCCACATCATCAGGCCACATCAACTAAAACTGTTCCCAAGAAATTGCAGCAGACGTTGCACTGGACACCTCATTGGAGACTACAGTAGACGTGGAGGGGGCATCAAGACTGCTATGGAGGCGAGACTTCCGGGAAGGGTGATTCGCCTGTGCTGCCTCTGAGACAAGCTCTTGTCTTAGATGAAGTTTTTTCAGCTTTAATCAGTCAGAATGTTTTTTTTTTTTGACTGGTTAAGATTTTCTCCTGGTCAGGGAGAAACGTGAGATTAACCACAAAGCCTGTTTTTGTTGGGAGGACTGGATTTCATTAATTTATGAGAGAAAGTTCAGCCAGCGAATGCCGGACGGACTTCCATCAAAGCTCTTGCTGATTAAGCGACACGTTTATCTTTTCTTCAAAGAAAAACGAACTAACAGGCAAGCATCCTTCTTTCCATTTTTTTTTACTTGGTTTAAATTGTTGCACCAAAAAGAGATTTGTCAATGAATCAGCTATAAGGAACTGGGTGAGTTAAAAAATTTCTCTTTCACTCACGAAACTAAGGAGGAAAGAAATCGAAAAAAGCTTATCTTTGTTTTTATTGCAAAAAGCGGGCCTGGAAGTGCATTCTAAAGATATTAACGGAAGAGGGGTTTTTATTTCGAGGAGGGGAAAAAAATAAACAAATTTGATTTATGAACTTTGGAGTATCATGTCTGGAACTATTTTTTTTTTGGTCTATTTCATTTTGACGAATCTGCTTATTCACGACGCCACTAACTGCTTGAAGCTGGGAACTAAACTTGTTTTGTTTTCCTGAATATATAAGAGATAAGACAGGCTGTATTGATGTCTGCAAGCCTGAAACATTAACCCAATTGTGGCTGAAATAATTTTTTGTTTTTGTGGTTTTAAGAATGACAACCAGGAAAGTGACTGAGACCATGGAAGAAATTATGTTTCAGAAAATAATGAGTGAGATTGAGATAATGAAACAAACCCTGAGACAGGGCAGACAGGAGATGAAAATTGAACTTAGCAAAATGATGCAGGAGTTTAAAAAAATAGGGGATTCTGTGAAAGAGGATTTTGATGGGATTAGAGATGAGAAAAGAAAAATTAAAGGGAAGATACAAGCCATGGAGACTGGAACAAATGAGGAATTGGAAAAAGATCTGGAGTTTACGGATGTTAGAAATAAAGTTTACTGTTTGGAATTCAACGTTGTCTCTGAAGAAACTAATGAAGATATTAGTGATAAAGTTATCAACGTCTTGGATAATTTTCTTGACTGGAATGATGTGATGGAGCTTGACATAGAAAAAATCTATGGAATTAATTACAAATATGTGACAATGGAAAAACTCTTAAGAGATGAGCCAGTGCATTTTGTAAAAAAGAAGAGCAGAGAAGTGACTTTACAACAATATTTCAGCAACATATTTAGAATTGATGGCAAGGACATATTTGTGAAGGGGGAAATTCCCATCAGACTCTTGTTATATGACTATGGCTATGACAGCAAGATCATCATGGGATACTGATAATGGATGAATGGATACTGAAACCACTGGATTTAACAGGACTATTGAAGATGGAAGATGGAATTAATATTGATAATGGAAGAATGGTTATGGAAATTATTGGACCTAATAGATTCGACGAGATGGATTAATCGATATATTTATTTGGATTATGGCTATGACAACAAGATTATTATGGGATACTGATAATGGAAGAATGGCTACTGAAATTACTGGATTTAACAGGATTATTGAAGATGGAAGATGGAATTAATATAGATAATGGAGGAATGGCTATTGAAATTACTGGACCTAATAGATTTGAATCAAGATGGATTAAGCGACATGTTTATTTGGAGAAAAATTGAAAGATGTATCTCTCAAGGAATTGAAATCTCTTTTGGACTTTTTGTGGAAAGAATAAAGTAATGTTTATGAGATTTGATGATTAATTAAGATAACTACTGGAGGAAAGTGATTTTGTAATATAATTTTAGAGATAGGATTGTTATATATTGTAGACCTATGGTTGATCTGTGACAAATCGGAAGTCAACATTTTATTTTTTTTGTATAATTGTTTTTGTTTTGTGTTTTTTTTGTTTTTGAAAATTTGAATAAAAATTAATAAAATTAAAAAAAAGACTGCTATGGAGGCGAACAACTTTACCCTCAAAGTGCCTTGCAAACAATTCACAGTGGGCCTCTGAAGGGTCTAAGACTCCATTTCCTGGAGTTGATGTCAACATACCCCTGACAATATGGAAAAGCTCAACTGGATGGCTACTTGAGGATGCGATGGAGGCAGAGAAGTGGGCCTTCGCCGAGCTCATCGCCACACAGTAGGCACGGTTATGATGTTTTACTCGTGCCCAATCAGCCTCACAGGACGTCTTTCGCCACTTGTGCTGTAGCTGTCGTCCAGCCTGTTTCATTGCCCTTAGCTCACTGGTGTACCAAGGTGCAAGCCGGGCTCCAGAGTGCCGGAGAGGGCGCTCGGGGGTAACTGTGTCGAGAGCCCGACGTGCCTTGCTGTTCCACAGCGTGACAAGGGCTTCAACAGGGTCACCTGCTCTATCTACTGGGAACTCCCCCAGGGTATTCAGGAATTGTGGATTTGATTAGTCTCCGGGGGCGGACCATCTTAATCTGTCCACCCCCACTACAGAGAACGATCGGAGCCATAAGTCTAAACTTCACCAGGAAGTGATCTGACCATGACAATGGGGTGACATCCACCCCCCCATCTCCAGACCACCCCTTCCTTCATCTGGAGCAAAAACCAAGTCAAGGGTGTGCCCTGCCCAATGCGTCGGGCCGGTGAGAACTTGAGACAGCCCCATGGTCGTCATGGAGGCCGTGAAGTTCCAAGCCGGAACACTAGAGGCAACCTCAGCATGGACATTGAAATCACCCAGGACTATCATTCTTGGCTGCTCCAACGCCACAGCCGAGATGACCTCCACCAGCTCAGTCAGAGAAGCTGCCGGGCAGCAGGGTGGACGGTACACCAGCAGCAACCCTAGTTTGCTGGTGGTAAAAATATGATGGTAAAAGATAACATGCATACAGACATGCAAATAAGCTGAGGACTAGAATCCCCTTAAACCCCTCTTGATGTTTGGCATAAGGAGAGTCAGTCTTTGCACAGGAGGGTTGACTAAATGATTGTGGTGATCTTTGTTCTGTGGAACCATCAATGTAGACTGGGGTTTCCCAAATGTCTGAGTTCAGTGAACCTTTGATGAATTTGGAAAATTGTTCGCAACTGCACCCCAATGCTTAGGAATGTAAATGAAATAAAGTCAAGAAATATCAATATATAATCAGCATTTATGAATCATAAATCACCATAACTAGGAATCAGAACATGTAAAAAATGAGGAATACTGTTGTATTATGGAAACCTTATTAAATACAGAGGCTCCTCACTGGCAAAGGAGGTGCACTCTGCAAATGCCCATCCCCTTTATTCCTGAGGCTCATAGTTCCTAGTTCATTTTTGAAAAACTGCATTCTACCTTGTAAACTTCTTTTCCACCCCTAGGCCCTTTCTGACCCCCTTTTGGTCCCTATATCTTAATTCACTCCCTTCACAGTCCCTTCAACCCAAAGGGGTCAATATCAGCCACTTTGGGAAACCCAAAAAGATTAAGTAGAAAGCCTGCTTCCACTGTGAAAATCAGAAGAAATGATAGCCAGACATTAAAATTAGCTAGGGGACGTAGATGATCCATTGAGTTACCTTCCACAGCTATTATAGTCAGAAAAGGAGAAAATGTGGAAAGGAAGAGTATTGGATTGCACAGAGTGGAAAGCGTGAGAAGAGGAATAAGGGAAAACCAGTCAGTGGCAGAGAGGCTTTCAATGTTGGGGAGTACACGGTTTAAATTTAAATAAAAAAAGACAGATTTCTACCAATCTATGTCTGATCAGGTACATATTGTGGTTAAAACCAATTAAGTTTGTGTACCTTGCCTAGCTAAGGTGTTCTGTGGTAGATTACAAAATGGAGCAATTACCTTAACTGACCTCCAGTCCACCCAAGAGATATATGATTAAATGAGATGAATTTCTTGTTAGACACTCAGGCTAAATGGCTGCAAGGCTGTTGGCTTTGAGTGCACAGGTTTTCATTTTTAAAAATGATTACATCCCCAAACCTTAAGGATATATGCTAAGCAATGACTGTGACACAATCAGAGGACTATTGCAGTCCTAAGGATGACTTCAGTAACAGGCAAAAAAAGTGCAGTTACAAATAAGAAATAAGAATAAATAAGAACAATGCACACCTTATATATAACACTATTGAAACAATTATTGTGAACAAATGTTTACAGAGACACTAGAAAAATTTGTTGCTCGTTTGCTTGCTTGCTTTTAAGGTCAGACTATTGCATTAGCTAGTTTTTAATTTCATTGTTTGAATTTTCATTTGTATTAATGTTTGTGTGTGTATACATATATCCATCTCATTATATATACAGTATTTTTCCCTTCTTGATTTTATGTTATACTTTTATGTTTTTAAATATTTGTAAGACACAAAGGCTCCAATCCAATACATGTCTACTCAGAAGTAATGGGTTTAATGGGACTTAATCTCAGGTAATTGTGTATTTTAGTATTTTAGTATTTGTATTTAATGTTTGTAAAGATAGTTATATGTTTCATCTTTTTTTTCTCTAATTACTTTTGATTTGTATTTAATATGGGTTTATTATGTTAATCTCACTTTTGTTGTATGTTTAAATTGTTGATTTGATGATCAGGTGGTTTTTAAATTGAATGTAAATATATATATATTTATCCAATGTACACCGCCCAGAGAGCCTTGCTATGGGCGGTATAAAAATTGAATTAATTAAATAAATAAATAAATAAATAATTGTGTATTGGATTGCAGCCTTAGAGACTTTTTACATGGCAAGCAAGCGATCAATTGAAATTATTTAGTAGTAGTATTTTCTGTATGTGAATTCAAAAGTGAGTTTTGTAACTATTGAGGAAGATCTTCATTTGGTTCATTATACCACATTTCTTTTTTATATTTCTTTTTTAATTTAAGTCGCTTGGGGATATTTTAGGTAACAAGCGACTAATAAGTTTAATAAACAAAAGAAATCATAGAATCATAGAATAGTAGAGTTGGAAGGGGCCTATAAGGCCATCAAGTCCAACCCCCTGCACAATGCAGGAATCCAAATCAAAGCATTCCCGACAGATGGCTGTCCAGCTGCCTCTCGAATGCCTCCGGTGTCGGACAGCCCACTACCTCTCTAGGTATTGGTTCTATTGTCCTATGGCTCTAACAGTTAGGAAGTTTTTCCTTATGTTCAGCCGAAATCTGGCTTCCTGCAACTTGAGCCCATTATTCCGTGTCCTGCACTCTGGGATGACTGAGAAGAGATCCTGGCCCTCCTCTATGTGACAAACTTTCATGGACTTGAAGAGTGCTATCATATCTCCCCTCAGTCTTCTCTTCTCCTGGCATTACATGAAGCTCTGCAGTATACAAGCTGATATGACCTTTGGGTCACATTTGTAGCATGTCATTGGAATCATTCAACTTCACTGTAGAGTTAGTTTTTTTTGTTTTTTTTTAAAGGTACTTTGTACTTTTTTCTTTTACAAATAATATCAGCACATCTTTTCAATTCTCTTCACTAGATTTAATTTTTATTGGAACTCTCATGCAAACAAGTGTCACAATTACTTTCCAAACTGAGCTTTTGAAGTGCCCTTGTAGGCATGTTGAAAGGTATAGTTAACAGCTTTTACATATGTAATGGGATACCAAAAATTTAGCAATCTATCAACAATAGCCTATAAGGAATGTCTTGACAAAATCATTTGTTAAAACGTGACAGGAGTGTGAACATAAGGCATTCTTCTAATAGCTTGAACGGATACATGACAAGGGAATATTAATTGTCCCAGACAAGATATTCAAAGGTATTAGCTCAGCAGAACCAGTCTATTTTATCCAATTAGGGTCATTCATCAACGTAAATAACTGTTGGAAAGCTAATCTTATTCACTCACCCACCCATGCATTGCAACAAAGACTAGGATCTGCTTGTGAATCTTTCATAAGACTAGCCACGCTCGTCCTTAGTGGGGGAGGGGGGAAGGAGACTTGTGGCAACTTGAAGCAAGACTAATCCATAGGCTATGGTCTGCTCCAACAGGTGTGCATGGAGAGTGTATATGTATTTTCCAGGAAAACAATTGTCAGTGGCATCACTAGGGTTGGTGTCACCCAGTGCGGCCCGCAGTGCCTTCTCTCTCAGACTCTGAGCGATCGCGTGCGTGGCAGAGCACGCACGTGCCCTCTAGGAGCGTGCAGCCGAACGACAGGGCCTGGGAGCGCGCCGCCGCCTCGTTGTCTGCCGCCGCTTCCACCTTCTAACAGCCGAGGAAGGCAGCCAGCGCGCCACGCGAAGACTCTCGTTGGTGCCTAGGCGGTGCCTGGGGGGGGCAGCTCTGGGTGTCACCCCCGTCTGGTGGTGTCACCCGGTGCGGCCCTCATCTGCCGTACCGTCCTAGTGACGCCCCTGACAACTGTTCTCCTCCAGAGTTCCATAGAGAATCCCACACAGGGTCAATGACCAACTCAGACCATTGCCAGCCTTTTATTCCCCAGACCATCTCTTACGAAGCATAAGGTATTTGGTGGAGACTTCTGGAAAAGTGGCAAGCAGGTGTTATCACCAGCTCAATAAAGAAGCAGAACACTCCAAAAGAGTATAATCAGCATCTTGTAGTATTTGTAGTACAAGGGTGGGGAATCTTTCGTCCTGCCCATGTTGGTGAACTACAACACCCATCAGTCAGTTGTAGCTCACCAACATCTGGAGGGCCAAAGGTGTGAACTATGAGCCAGGAAGTCATGTGGTGTAGTGGTTAGAATGTTGGACTGGGACCTGGAAGATCAGGGTTCAAATCCCCACTCAGTCATGAAGCTCACTGGGTAGCCTTTGGGCAGTCATAGTCTTTCAGCCTAACCTCCCTCACAGGGTTGTTGCGAGGATAAAATTGGGAGGGAGAGAACTGTGTTTGTATGCCACCCTGATGCCTTGGAGGAAAGGTGGAATATAAATGTAATCATAATTTTAAAATGCTTTTTTTATTTATTAGATTTATATCCTGCCCTTTCTCCCAGTAGGAGCCCAGTTTTAAAATGAACTGTACGATGGTATAATTGTAACCTCCCTAGGACCTTAAGGTGAAGGGCAGGTAAGAAATCTTATAAATACATAATCAAATCTTGCAGCAGCCATGAACTCTTGGCAAGCAGCTATTTGCTCAATCTAAGGCCCACTCCCCGACCCCCACCCCTAAATTTGGAGATAATACCACTGAGCTGCCTTACAAGTTCTTGAATGGATTATTGAGCTGATGCATGAAAGTAAACTCTTTAAATCTCTTATACAGTATAAATGCTAACTATTATGGTCACTGTTATTATTAAGTACAAATAACAAGCAATGATGATTCAAGCCTGGCATGTTCCAATCCATTATTCAGCTCCCTGACAACATTTGCTGAGCTGTGGATGCAGCAGTCATGGGGGTAGGGGGTGGGCAGAGACACTGTGGACCACAGACACTTCAGCAACCAACATTATTATTTTTTTTAGGTGCCCAAGGGGCCAGGCAGGCACTTGGGATTCTTCTAGCCATCATATCACATGAATAAATACAAAAACAAACTAATCCATATATTTAACCAAAGCCAATTGATGCCATACCAGGAGAGCCAGTTTCTGTATTGTGTCTAGGGGGGAATGAGAAGCCTCACTTTCTCTCTCTGTGCAATCTGCGCTGCTTTTTCATTAGGGACATAGGAAGCTTCCTTAGACAGAGCCAGACACTTGGTCCATCTAGCTCAGTATTGCCTACACTGGCTGGCAGCGACTCTCCAGGGTTTCAGACAGGAGCCTCTCCCAGCCCTACCTGGAGATGCCTGGTAATGAACCTAGGACCTTCTGCAAGGAAAGCAGATGCTATGGCCCAATCAGACCCAATTCTAATTGCATTCAAAGGTTAAACTGCCCTTTACAATAAAAGCAACACTTTTTATTGTTCGGTAATGATTTCCCCTGCCCACAAACACATGCACGCGCGTGCATGTTTAAAAAGGATGCCTCTTTGCTACTTACAGTCATGAAGGGAACTACATGGCTTAATGCTAGCCTGAGACAGTCATGCCACAGTTGAAGACTGATTGCCCTCACTAACGGTTACACTTTTATCAAGGTTCTGGTGCTATAGATCTCACTACTAACATAAGTTTACCAAACCTTTACTTGCAATGGAGGCAAACAGCATTGCTTTCAGTGTTTCCCTGTTTCGTGTGTGGTGTCCCGAGAACCCATTGACAGCCCTACTACGTGCTGCTATTGTGTGGGCGCAATCAAATATTGATTGGCACAAACAGAAGTGAGCCTTTCAGCTGCAACTTAATCACACCTGCAGACAGAAATTGTGCCTTCAAATCAACGGCTGTATTGCTGGAAGGCGGGGAGGGAGATCCAGGCAGTGTGCTGATAAAATAAAGCAAACAATTTGTGCTGAAAAAAGTAAAAATAAAGCTATGAACCATGAAAAGACATGAAATGTATATGTGGTATTTCTGGTCCTCTCTTTCCTGACAGTATCAGGTTGGTAATAATGGCAGGCGAATTCAGAACGTCCCAGATCCAGTAAGTCATTTTTAGGCATTTCAAGGGAAGCTAAAAATATTTCTGAATTATTATTATTATTATTATTATTATTATTATTATTATTATTATTAATTTATTGGATTCCTTTTAACATGGTCTGTTTGTTTAAATACCTTGCTTTATAATCAAATTTCAAGATGGCTACTGGCAGAGGTTTCAAGGCAGAAATTATTGATGTGCAGGAATATATATGGAAGACAAGAAGCTCTCATACACCGAATCACACCACTGATCCATCTAGCTCAGTACTGTCAGCACTGACTGGCAGTGGAACTCTATGGTTTCAGACAGGGGACATTCCCAGCTCTATCTGGAGACGCCAGGTATTGAAACTGGGACCAACCTTCTGTGTGCAAACCAGATGCTCTGCCACTGAGCTACAGATCTTCCCCAGAATTGATTAAAGCTCTTCAGAAAAAAGAAGTAGTACTGATGTGAGCACATCAGGATTCATTTTGTGCTATGATGTCATCAATGAAAATGTGCAACCTGAATTAAAACGACCACAAAAATAAAACTTGTACATATAGATTGACGAGCCCCGATCTGGCACTCAGTGTTGACCAAGACATGGGACGTCAAGCCAGAGTATTTATTAGTCAACCAATGAATGAATTCATTCATTCATTAGTCAACCATCAAGGAAGTGGCACACTCCCACAACCATCAGTTGGGAAAGGCTGAAGCTCAGTGGCAGAGCAGTTGGCTTGCATGCAGGTTCAGTTCCTGGCATCTTCAGGTAAGGCTGAGAGAGACCTGTGCCTGAAAACATGTAGAGCTGCTGCCAGTCAGTGCAGACAATACTGAGTTAGATGGACCAAAGGTCTGACTCATTATAAGGCAGCTACCTATGTTCCTACATTGGATGCAATGGATGGACTTCTTCAGATAACCTAATTCCAACTCAATGACGTGTGTGTGTGTGTGTGTGAGGGAGAGAGTAAGAGAGTGTGAGGGAGAAAGGGAGAGAGAGGGCACACAAAGGTTGTGTTGACTGAGTTGGATATGAAAGAAAAGAAATGGAACTTGACAGACCTGAGGTAGAAAATCCATTTTGTACCCTATTACACCCTAAATAACAAAAGGTACTCTTTAAAGTGTACTCTAATTGTATTTTACTAGTGTTGTATTATGATGCTGTTTGGTTTTTGTTGTTGTTAGTTTGTTTTTGGCTTTTGACTTTGTTATATTTATTGTAGTTATATACTGCGCTGTTTTCTCTTATGTACACCGCCCAGAGAGCCATTAGGCTTAGGGCGGTATATAAATGAAATGAAATAAAATAAATAAATAAATCTGCTTGAATCCTACCCACAATGAGTTAGGATTTCCACCCAAAGTTCTTGATAGGAACTATTTTTGTTGTTCTTGCTGGTTTCTTCCACTACCTTGACCAAATGCAGCATAAAAAGTTGCCAAATAAGGATATTTATTTTAAAATGGTTGATCTACGTGATTTATTTAGAGAAGAGCCATTGGGTATTCTGGCACAAAGAATTTGGATTACAGAACCTTCAGTTGTAAGTAGCACACAGAGAGACTTCGTTCCCAGGCACAAACAGTACTCAATAGACAGCCCACCACTCGAAGACTGCTATAACTGTCACAGCAAAATGATGCACCATGACCAGGAATCCAGCACAAAACAGCTCAGGGTGTGCTTTATAGCTGAAACAGTAACATAAAAAAGATATTGAAATGAAAGGAATTTATGAATATTTACTAATTGCTTTAAATGGCAGCAGGCGCCTGCAGTTAGCCAAGCTAAGCATTAGTGTTAATCAAGGTATTGACTGTGGTAAGCATCTGAAAGGTTAAGGGAGCACTATACATCACTAAGCTCCAAACAACACTTGTCAGCTCGAAGAAAAGGAGGCAAGCAGGCAATTTCCTTACCGGGCAAAATATTTAGGGGAAGATTACGGCTTAGCAGCAAAGCACTTCAGCCCAGTTTGAACTTCTAAACTGGTAAAGTAGACATAATCATAATGCCAAAATTCACTATATCTGCCCAATTTCCTTGCTTTTGAAAGTTTGATAGAAATATCTGTTGGCTATAGGTATGTTCTTAAACCGAGAGGGTTTTTTTTGCCTATTAGTGTATATAGATTTATGGCGATATTGTTGCTATTGCAACCCACCTTAGGTCAAGCTCAAGGCTAGCGATCTCGACAAGAGTGAGTAAATCTAAACCAAGAAACCCTTGGCGAGAGTCCTTCATGGTCCATGTTGTAGAAAGTGGCATATTATACAGCCACGAGAGTGACTGTATACTATAGTCAGCAGGGCTTTTTCGCGTTCTACCATGTTAAATGAAAATACCCTTCCACTCCTTTCTGGTGCTTTGTATAGTCGCAATTCAAAACAAACACAAGTCTTATACGGTTGGATTCAGAATTGCTTGCTCTACAACTCTGGAAGTTTTCTTGGTGATACACAACCCCCCCACAGAGAATCCACAGTTTAAAGTGAAAACCGGGAGGAAAAAAAACCAGAAGCCATTTGGACTTTTTTTCTTGAAATTGACATAATCTGTTGTCTGATGACAACTCAGAGATGACTGTAAGGTATCCCTAATCAAATCCCTGAGCTTGCCCCATACACAGTACTTCATCTGAAGTAGGTTTAAATTAAAAAAAGGGCATGGTTTATTTTTAATTAAGTGATTAAAAAATGCCTTATAGTGGGTTATAATGTACTGCATGCGCAGAAGAAACACTTCTTTCGTTTCACTCTTTCTTCCCCTCCCCTTCCAGTTACTTGGAAGAAGCAGGGGAAGTCTGCTCCTGTGATTGGTGGGCAACAGACATGTGACTCACACTGGCCTTCTGCTGAGCTTGCTCTGTGTGATTAAGCAAGAGAGAGAGAGAGAGAGAGAGAGAGAAAATGGCCGAAAACGAAGGGAGAAAGCAGCAGCAGATGGGAGGTGAGTGGGACAGAGTTAAAAAATGGGGGAGGGACTTTCTTTCTGTTCTTCTCCAGTCCTGTTTTAAAGCAATTAGGCAGGGCTTACTTAGGTATTACATTTTTTTATGTAGGAAACTAATACTGATTTGTTTAAAATTAATACTGATTTTTCGCAATGACCAAGTGGTTTGACAATAAAGTATTATATGGGCTGTATGTATTTATACATCTGCAGTGTGTGTATGGAGTCTTTCTAACAACTCTGATTGGGTTGGTGATTGGAAACCAAGACAACTCACAACAAGAAATAAATCCCCTTAAAATCCAGTAACCATAAAGCAAGAATAAACAGTTGGAAAACAGCCTAAAGAGGCATGATTCTGAATTTTGGGTTGGGTGAATGAAGTTTATTTATTATTTGATTTATATCCTGCCCTTCCTCCCAGTAGGAGCCCAGGACAGGAAACAAAAGTACTAAAAGCACTTTAAAACATCATAAAAAACAGACTTTAAAATCTATTAAAACATCTTTGAAAACATTTTTTAAAAGCTTTAAAAAACTTTTTTAAAAAAAAGAAAAGGCTTAAAACATATTAAAAAGCAATTCCAACACAGACTCAGACTGGGATAAGGTCTCAGCTTAAAAGGCTTGTTGAAATAACAAGTTCCTTATCACTTGAGGCTGTAGTTCTCTGCACACTTCCCAGTTTAGTAAGCCCCATTGAATACATTGGGACTTGCTTCTGAGTAAACAAACATTGGATTGCACTATAAATATCAATTACAGATTGTGTAATTAATAAACATATTTGATAGTCATGTTTATATAAATATTTCTTCATACTGCGTCCCAATGAGTATTTGATTTCACACTATGGTTGTAGATGATTTTTTCTCTACATTTTAAGTGTGTCCTTCTTCCTTGGGGTGGTCATGGTACTCTGTTGTTTTCATCTTGAGGGGAGGATAGGCTGAGAGATGGTGAGTAGCACATGGTCACCCAGTATACTTTATAGCTCATTTCCATTTTGAAAAATTAATTAAAACGATTTACATGCAGGCAAAGTTGATTAAGTAGATCAACACATTTAAAGCACATCCAACTCACATTTAAAGTCCATGACTTCGCCTAAAGAATCCTGGGAAGCGTAGTTTCCCCCTCACAGTTATAGTTCTCACCACCCTTAACAAATGAAAATTCCCATGATTCTGTGGTGGGATTCATGTGCTTCAAATGGGTGTTGAATGTGCTATAAATAAATGTTGTAGGTATGATGTGCATTCAAGAGTGAATTGCAAATAAAATTTTTAAAAGATACTTTTTTAAACAGGGGGAGGGTTGTAGCTCATCGTTAGGGCATATGCTTTGCATACAAGGTCCAAAATTCAATTCCTGGAAAAGACTATTGCCTGGAATCCTGGACAGCCAATGCTAGTCCATGTCATGAGTACTGAGTTAGATGGTACAAAATGGCCTGAGTCAGTATAAGGCAGATTCCTTGGTTCTTAAAATTTGGAAGAGACTCAAGGGCCACAGTGACCCCAACATTTATTGATGTATTTTTATTTACAACATTTATATACCGCTTTAGTGTAAAAAATCTCAAAGGTGTTTACAGAAAGACTTAAAACAATAAAATTATTGGCAAAAGCGTTAAGGACAGATATTTTAAAAAGTTCAAAATAATAAAACCAACAGTGAGTTAAAAACAGGTTTAAAAACACAATAGCTTCTACATGCCTGGAGAGGCTTGCCTCAAGAAAACTGATTTTAGCAGGTGCTGAAAAGAGGCATCTGCCTAATGTCAATAGGCAAGGAGTTCCAAAGCATAGGTGCTGCCACACAAGAGCAGAACAAGGACTATGTGGCACCCATAACATGGAAAGCACAGCTTGAACTTGGCCTGGTAGCAAATCAGCAACCAATGCCGATTGCAGAGCAGAGGTGTAATGTGCTGTTAGGATCTCACTCATGTTAGCAATTGTGCTGCAGCATTCTGCGTTAACTGCAGTCCCCAGGTCAGGTTGTGCTGCATGGGGATTTCTGTGGCCTTGGCTGACTGGCTGCTAGGATTTTTTTAGTTTGGGTTTTTGGTTATGAATCCTGACTGGTTGTGGGATGCGGAGTTTTCTGCCTTATTCATAGGAATCTTGTGGTTGGTATGGTATTGCATTTAGGAAAGTGTTACTGGCTTTTGTGTTGTTGTTTTTTCTTTTTGCATTTCACTTATCTTTAACCTCACTCTGTTATAGCCATAGAAGCAACAGCAGTGGTTCCATGTGCTCAGGACAACCCCCTTAAACCCATTGATGATGCAGGGGCATCAAATATTTGCAGTTAGTGTAATACCATATTACACTAATGAGGTGGCCAAGTGGTTTTTCTGTTTGTGACCAGCAGTGCAGTAGCAAATCAAAAAGTGCAGGGTCTCTTCATGATAGTCACAGCCATGCCCCTCCTTCTTTTTTTGCTGCTGCGTTGAGAATAAGATCCTTTTTAATGTCTTCTCCTATAACAATAGATGTCCCTAGCTCAGTATTGACTGACAAGATTTCAGATAAGGATCTCTCCCAGCCCTAATTGGAGATGCTGGGTATTGAATGTGGGGACTTTTGCATGCAAAGCATGTTCTCTGCCACTAAGCCATGACCCTCTTGTAAAGATAAAGGCATTCTTGATGGTAATATAACATTTAAAATACACTGCTGAACTATTTCTGTTACTGCTGGTGCTAATTTGCACAGGATCCCATCTCTTACCTCCCGGATTAAAAAGCAGGGAAATTCACTAATTGGCAAAAAACCTTGCGGTTTAAGAATGTACCTATAGCCCACAGCTATTTCTATCAAACTTTAAAAAGCAGGGAAATTGGGCAGCTATAGTGAATGCACCAGGGGAGCAGGAGATCTGAACTCCTCTCTGAGATATTGGACTGCCCTACAAATTGGTCAAAATGCAAACACCATTTGGGTTGGTTTTTCACAGTCCAATCCACTTCCTGTGTAGCTTGGAAGAATTTGGTAACATTTTGCAAGGCACTGTTAGTGGCATGCCCATAATGGTTGCAAGCTCCATCTGTGTCTAGTAGGGAGATATCCACCCCCCTGTGTAATTTATGTAGGCAGACTTGATGTGCAGCGACAACCACACAACTGTTTGCAATTTTTTTTAAAAAAAAATGGGGCTGAACACACATTCTAGTGCTGGCTTTGCAGAGGAGAGGAGTACATAGCCAGCAAGACAATGATGATGATGATGACGATGATGACGACGACAACAACAACAATGATGATAAAAAGACAGCATACACAAAATCAAAGTTCCTGAAATGGCAGGGGGGACAAGCCTTTCTAACCTTTAAACCTTAAAACAAGCACTCTGCAAACCTAGCATTGTATGAACTCATCATGATCACTCACCACATCACAGTGTCCAGCGTCAACTGTAAAGCTATATTCCACTTGTTCGTTGCAGTTAGCAAGGGGATGCGCTAACTGGAGGAGAGGAGAAGTAAAGTCAACTTCTGTTGAGGCCTCAACAACAGAAGGGCAAACTCAGGGGAAGATACTTGGATGCTGCCATTACCTACACAAATATGGTGAGGTCTTAGAAAGGGCCCCGATAATACTTTGTCTGCTATTTGTCTTCCTGCTGCTTAAATGGAGGAGGAGGAGGTGCATTTGAAATAACAATTGCCCCAGCCCAGTTGGCACTGACCCATGACAGGGCCTTCTTGGTGGTAGTTCCGCAGTTGTGGAACGCTCTTCCTGGTGAGGTGCATCTGTCTCCCTCATTATTATCACTCAGGAGGAATGTAAAAACATTGCTGTTGATCAAGGCATTTGATGGCTGAAAAATGCTGCTACTGGTAATCTTGAAATTAGTAGCTGTGAGGGCATGTGATTATTTGAATATGTTTTCAGTTGTTTTAACATATTTTTAATATGCTTTTATTTTATTTTTAATTGTGTTGCTCTAACTTTTTTGGTGTTTGCTGCCCTGGGCTGCTTTGGGAGGAAGCGCAGGGTATAAATTAAATAAATACAAAAATAATATACTACTACTACCACTAATAATAATAATGAAAAATGGAAATGGACTGCCTTCAAGTCGATCCCGACTTATGGCGACCCTATGAATGGGGTTTTCATGGTAAGCGGTATTCAGAAAGGGTTTACCATTGCCTCTCTCTGAGGCTGAGAGGCAGTGACTGGCCCAAGGTCACCCAATAAGCTTCATGGCTGTGTGGGGATTCGAACCCTGGACTCCCAGGTCGTAGTCCAACACTCCACCCACTACACCACACTGGCTCTCTAATAATAATAATAATAATAATAATAATAATACAACCAGTACTATATTTGCAAATTTATTTATTTAACCATATACCACTTGCTTGTGAGAAATCTCTTAAGTGGTTGTAAAAAAATCAATGAAAACAGCTAAAAACAAGTAATAACAGTATTTTAAATAACAGTAGACTAAAAAGAGATTAAAGCACATCAAACATCTATGTGTCTAGATAAGTTTGCCTAAACAAAACCATTTTAATCGGGTGCCAAAAACAATACAGCGAAGGTACCTGCCTGATGTCAATAGGCAGGGAGTTCCAACGCGGAGGTGTTGCCACACCAAAAGAACAAGGGGAGAACAAGTATTACCTGGTACCTGTTAACAATGCCAGTCCCACGGATTGAAAGTGTCAAGTGGGCATATATGGGGTAGGGTGGTATGGTGTTAGCCGTGCCTCTCTGCACTGGAGCCCTCAGTACAGAGAGGAATTAAGCATGCATTTTTCAAAGGCCAACACAGGTTTGGGGTTCTACACATGGATACGCCCCAACTCACACCCACAGTCTGTGTCCTGCTAATCCACTCTAGCTTCAACGGTTCCACTTTTCCTCTCCACATCTTTTCCTTTCCGTGTTGTGGGTTTCAAATGCCTAAGTCTGGAGCTGGTGCTTTCTTGGCACCATTTATTTATTCAGCCATTAAAATCATTCGTAATACCACTTTTAAATCAGACATTACCAAGGCAGTGTACAGCACGATAATCCACAACAACACATTAGACACCATTATAGTAGAAACATATACACCTGCCATGTCCATGGTGTAACATAGCAAAGGTCTGGGAAAGCCAGAGTGAACAGGTACATCTTTACTAGTTGACAAAATACCAGTACAGTCACCACCTGCCAGATATCCAGGCGGAGTCCATTCCAAAAGGTGGGAATAAATGAATATCCCCAGGGCAGAGCATGACCAAGAGGGCTCTTCTGGCGACCCCTGTAACAGGGGGAGACTTGCTTTCAGACAGGCTGGTTCCAAGCTGCGTAGGGCCTTATATATGTCAGCAGCAGTACCTTAAATGGAGCTTGGAAGCAAATTGGCAGCCAATGCAACTCTTTTAAGCACCGGTAATATGTTCTGTAGAGAACAGTATTCCTGTCGAGATATGACAGGTACTCACTGTCTGTACTTTCCTGAAAAAAAAGTGAAGACATTTTTGTTTCGACAAGCTTTTCCGGGTAGATGCAACGATCTCTGCCTAGGTGTTCTTTCTGTGCTGTTGGTGGTGGTCTTGTACTGTTTTAAAAATTATTTTAGCTGTTTTCAATGATATGTCTGTAAATTGCATTGGAACATATTGGTGGAAGGCAATTCACAACAACACTATCAATATGCTGATGACACTCAACTCTATCTCTCCTTTCCTTCTGACTGCAGGGAAGCTCATCCTAAACCGGTGCCTAGAGGCTGTGAAAGGCTGGATGTGGGCGAACAAACAAACTTAATCCAGATAAGACAGAAGTGTTGCTGGTCAAGGGGAAAACTGCACCAGGGAGAGGGTTGCAGCCTATTCTGGATGGGGTTGCACTTCCCTTGAAGGAGCAGGTTCGCAGTTTGGGAGTTCTCTTGGATCCTGCCCTGCTGCTTGAATCTCAGGTGGCTGCGGTGGCTAGGAGTGCTTTTGGCCATCTTAAAATGGTGTACCAGCTGCGTCTGTTCCTGGAAGCAGTTGACTTGGCCACAGTGACACATCCTTTGGTGACATCGAGGCTTGTCTATTGCAACACATTCTACATAGGACTGCCTTTGAAAACAGTTCGGAAACTACAGTTGGTTCAAAGTGCTGCAGCCAGAATGTTAACTGGAGCACGGCACAGGGTGCATATTACTCCTGTGCTTTATCGACTCCACTGGTTCCCAATTTGTTTCCAGGCCCAATTCAAAGTGCTGGTTTTGACCTTTAAAGCTCTAAATGGCCTTGGACCAGTGTATCTGAAGGAGCGCTTGCGCCCATATGCTCCTGCTCTGTATTTAAGATCATCTCCCTCTGGCCTCCTCTGAGTGCCTGGAATGAAAGATGTCAGACTGACAGGAACTCAAGAGAGAGCCTTTTCAGTTGTGGCTCCTAGGCTTTGGAATTCCCGGCCTCAAGAAGCCAGTTCTGCTCCCTCCCTGATGGTTTTCCAGAAACTTGCAAAACCTGTCTTGTTCCGGAGAGCCTTTGAGAGGGTCTGATGGGTGAGTCTGACACTATTTCTAAGTTTTTTGTTTTTAATTTTTATTTTTTAAATTTTTATCTTGTGGTTTTTACTATTGTTTCCCCATATATGTATTCATATACTGTATATACATGTAGGTTTCTCAGTTTGTTTGTATATATGTGCTTATTGTATTTTATGTATTTTAAATAATTGTATTTTATGTATTTTAACTTACTGTTTTGTCTTGTGTTTTTATTCTATATAATTTTATTATGTGTGTGTGTGATTTTATTGTAAGCCGCCCTGAGTGCCCCATTGTAGGGTAGAAAAGCAGGATAGAAATATTTTAAATAGGTAAATAAAGTCTGTCACAAACAGCAGCTTGTGATATGGTGCCCCACTTAGCAGACAAGCTGCAGCACTTTGCACCAAGTGCAGCTTTAGAACCAAACCGAAGGATAGCTCCACAAAGAGCACATTGAAATAATTTACTCTTAAGGAGAAGTCCTGCATTGGCCACCCCCAACTCCTGTTTTTTGTCTGCTCTCTCTCTCTCTCTCTCTCTCTCTCTCTCTCTCTCTCTCTCTCCTGAAAAAATCTGCTCAATTCTATTGCTGTTATGATAGCAATGGCAACTGTCTTTTTTTAAAAAAAAAACAGTTCTTACAAAGTTTTAAATCCACTACCTGTGTTGGCAGATGTGGTACAGTTTTAACTACTCCACCCTCATCCCAAGGCAACGGAACTGTTTTACTCTCAACCACCTAAAAACATATTCCCCGTCTTGAGGGGAGATGCCCACCAGTTTAGCCAAACCAATTATTTTTGGGTGATTCAGTTCAGTTAACTCACTTGTTGATTCCTGGCTAGGATCAAGGAACTGATCCATCATGAATCTACAGTTTTTCCATGATTTTCAAAACCAACAATAGGGACACATCAAGGTTTTAAGCAATGCTGCTCCATGTTTTCACACTCAGGTTGACTGAGCTTTTAAGGTATATGTAAGCCTTGTAGAAACCCCACACCTGTGCACCAATTTTTTGTGCATCCCTGATGTGCTGCTGTTTCAGGACTGTTTTTAAGGTGACTTTCTTCTTTGCAACATTATTCCAGCCAATCAGTGATCATGCAGTGATCTCAAAGTTGTCACAGTGTCATGTAGCCAATTAGCTGTGGCTACATGATGGCATCACTGAGGGCAACTTCAGACAGTAACCAAGGTGAGGGAACATTTCCCATTACCAAGAAACCACTCTGCCTTAGCAAGAGGAACATACCATGTTTGGCTGTGCACACAAAGGGTGTGTGTATATGTGTGTGTGTAGGCATACATAGACAACACAGACAGACATAGACAATATACTTCTAATGTGGTTGAAACTGGGTCAGGGTGTTAACAAAAGCATAATGAGGACACTGGATAGATTAAATAATGAAGCTGGCCAGGGAAGGAGAAAATAACATTGTTGTCTGACAAATTTATACACAGAATGTGGAGAGAGCCACGCTGCTGTTCTTCTCTATGGAAAAACTATTCTCTTAAGTGAAAAGCGGAGACATTCTGCAAGAGCAGCTAGCAGCTTTGTTTTTTTCATAGCAGCAGAAAGTTCTCTTCATCTTAAGCCATTTTGTCATCTGAAGAACTCTGTATATCCCAGAGGACAACATTTCATTTTATTATTTAGGTGAGGAACAGAAACAGGCACATAGGGGAATGTAAAGGGATTACCCAACTTTGTACTGGATACTTTGATATTGGATTTTGCATTCATGTACATCAAAGGGCCCAGATCACATGGGTGTCCTACAAAGAGTCTCCAGATAGCAATGCTCACTGTTGAATCTAACAGGTACTACAGTCAGCTGGAGAGCTCTTGCCTCGCCCTCTTTCTGCACTGCCACACCCCCGTTCATCCTCCAGCGCCACATGGATCCTTCATACATGCAGCACCGCAGAGAAAGAAGGAAGTCACCAGCTGTTGTAGCAGTTCCCTCCTGCCCTTCTAGTACTGCAAGAACCCCTGCACTGGCATGGGGAGAGGGCTGGAGTGGCAGAGCATAGTACCCCTAAGAACCAATAGCTGCTACAGCCAACCGGAGGTGTCTTGCCACATGCAGTATCTTGAAGTCTCATGTTTGAAATAGGCTCTAGATCAGGGATGGGGAACCATTTTAAGCTCAAGAGCCACATTCCCTTCAGGACATTCTTCCAGGGGCCACATGGCAGTGGTGGGCAAGGCCAGATGCAAAAGTGGAGAGAGCAACAAATGTGAATTTACCTTTGTGAAGTAGGCTACTTTACACACACACACACCTCTGTCCTCCATCTGGGCAAGCAAAAAGTATTATCAGAGTTCAATAACAGATTCCAGCTAGGCAGAAACACTCAAAGGTGTGTGGCTTGGGAAAGTACCTAGGTCCAGTTAAGAGAAACTTTAGGGGTCACATTTGTCCCCCAGGCTTCAAGTTCCCCACCCTTGCTCGAGATCAACAGAATATCTTGGAGTCCTGTATTTTCTGGTGGAACTACTGGGTACTTTCCCAAGAGTTATGAGCAAACCTCTGCCCATGGTTCTTTCCAGCCAAGAGTACTCAGGAAGAACATGCATTTGCTGCCATGTGTGTTTATAGTTAGATATGAGACAAACAGATATTGACAATATAGCCCTAAGTCGTCATTAATGTATGTGCTTGAGCACTGCAGCTGCTAAACAGAACAGAGATCCCATCTTTCTGACGACAATCTTCTGCTTGTTTAATAATATCTCTTTGCTAGGAACACGATAACAAATAATTAATTTCATAAAGGTCACTGAGGAGATTAGCAGATAGGGAAAAATAGCTTGTCGTTACTGGTTCCATAAAGCCAGATATCAAGGACAGGGACCTGATGCACGGAAATAACAAATCTTTGCTAAGTAGAAATAAACTCAATTGCCATGAATTTACAGCACTGGAATGACCAGGGTGCTACTAAACATGCACAATGATATCAAAATGCCAGCTCCAAATCCTTGATCCAAGAATAGATTCACTTACAGCAGGGGTAGGGAGCTGGATTACATAAGAACATAAGAAGAGCCTGCTGGATCAGGCCAGTGGCCCATCTAGTCCAGCATCCTGTTCTCACAGTGGCCAACCAGGTGCCTGGGGGAAGCCCGCAAGCAGGACCCGAGTGCAAGAACACTCTCCCCTCCTGAGGCTTCCAGCAACTGGTTTTCAGAAGCATGCTGCCTCTGACTAGGGTGGCAGAGCACAGCCATCACAGCTAGTAGCCATTGATAGCCCTGTCCTCCATGAATGTGTCTAATCTTCTTTTAAAGCCATCCAAGCTGGTGGCCATTACTGCATCTTGTGGGAGCAAATTCCATAGTTTAACTATGCGCTGAGTAAAGAAGTACTTCCTTTTGTCTGTCCTGAATCTTCCAACATTCAGCTTCTTTGAATGTCCACGAGTTCTAGTATTATGAGAGAGGGAGAAGAACTTTTCTCTATCCACTTTCTCAATGCCATGCATAATTTTATACACTTCTATCATGTCTCCTCTGACCCGCCTTTTCTCTAAACTAAAAAGCCCCAAATGCTGCAACCTTTCCTCGTAAGGGAGTCGCTCCATCCCCTTGATCATTCTGGTTGCCCTCTTCTGAACCTTTTCCAACTCTAGAATATCCTTTTTGAGATGAGGCGACCAGAACTGTACACAGTATTCCAAATGCGGCCGCACCATAGATTTATACAATGGCATTATGATATCGGCTGTTTTATTTTCAATACCTTTCCTAATTATCGCTAGCATGGAATTTGCCTTTTTCACAGCTGCCGCACACTGGGTTGACATTTTCATCGTGCTGTCCACCACAACCCCGAGGTCTCTCTCCTGGTCGGTCACCGCCAGTTCAGACCCCATGAGCGTATATGTGAAATTCAGATTTTTTGCTCCAATATGCATAATTTTACACTTGTTTATATTGAATTGCATTTGCCATTTTTCTGCCCATTCACTCAGTTTGGAGAGGTCTTTTTGGAGCTCTTCGCAATCCCTTTTTGTTTTAACAACCCTGAACAATTTAGTGTCATCAGCAAACTTGGCCACTTCACTGCTCACTCCTAATTCTAGGTCATTAATGAACAAGTTGAAAAGTACAGGTCCCAATACCGATCCTTGAGGGACTCCACTTTCTACAGCCCTCCATTGGGAGAACTGTCCGTTTATTCCTACTCTCTGCTTTCTGCTTCTTAACCAATTCCTTATCCACAAGAGGACCTCTCCTCTTATTCCATAACTGCTAAGCTTCCTCAGAAGCCTTTGGTGAGGTACCTTGTCAAACGCTTTTTGAAAGTCTAAGTACACTATGTCCACTGGATCACCTCTATCTATATGCTTGTTGACACTCTCAAAGAATTCTAACAGGTTACTGAGACAGGACTTTCCCTTGCAGAAGCCATGCTGGCTCTGCTTCAGCAAGGCTTGTTCTTCTATGTGCTTAGTTAATCTAGCTTTAATAATACTTTCTACCAGTTTTCCAGGGACAGAAGTTAAGCTAACTGGCCTGTAATTTCCGGGATCCCCTCTGGATCCCTTTTTGAAGATTGGCGTTACATTTGCCACTTTCCAGTCCTCAGGCACGGAGGAGGACCCAAGGGACAAGTTACATATTTTAGTTAGCAGATCAGCAATTTCACATTTGAGTTCTGGGTGGGCTGGATCCTTACCTCCCTCAGCGTCTCACACACCAACTCTGACAGGAGGACAGGGCTGTCCACCTGCCAAACACAACTTCAAAGGGGCTCCCTCTCAGTGCCTCCTGGCTGATTGGTACTGTAGCAGTTTCCTTTAAATGTGTGCTGTCAGTGCCAATCATCTGACAAATCACCCTCAAAGGAGCTCCTCTCAGCACTAATCAGCTGATGCACACTGAGAGGGAAATCCACCAGCAAATGGATTGAAAAAAGGGCTCCCACTCAGCGCCCATCAGCTGATCAGTGCTGACAGCCCTTCTTCAATGGAGCCCACTCTCAGCCCCAATCAGCTGAAGGGCACTGAGATGCAGCATCTTTGAATGATCCCAGCCACGTCTTTACCTGCCCACAGCTGGTGTCAAATATGAGCAGGTGGGCATGGTTTGGGGAAAATGGCTTGATGGCCTAATTAAGACCCCTGAAGGGCCTAATTCTTTGATACGGACTGGAGATTCCCCACTGCTGGCTTACAGCACAATTAATTTGTGGTTCTTGTATGACTGAATTCCCACTGGGATGCGGATGAGGATGGGGAATCTAACATTTGGCATATTCTACACCACAACATCCACTGTGAATTTATTCCCATGAAGGGGCAACTCCCCCATCTTACGTTCGCAGCCAGCCATCAAGATCTGGTACAGTAATATGCAATGGAGTCATTACCAATGCAGAACCAGAAGAGTCCCATGGGACAAAACCAGGCCAGGTGGGTGTCAGTGTCTGTTCCTCATCTGATCAATCACACACTCCCAGTCCTAATAAAATTTTGCTAGTCTATGCAAAACGATTAACTTTCCTCCAGATTCCTTGGATTTTTTTTTTTGCCAAAAATGTCAAATTTGATTCAGATTTTGTCCGAGGTGAAACATCTTGTCGGCAATTTTGGGTTTACGCCTTCAGGAATTTCACTAGTGTTATCAAAAGTATTTATAATATATTGCTTTTGAAATTCCTCAGGTTACTTGCACAATGAGGGATTTTAATTTTGCTTCCATTTGAACTTTGGTACAACTCTACCTGCTGGGAGAAAGATTTTTAACCCCTTCCTGGTCACCACCCAAGGACTAGGCATAGAGGCAATATTCACTGGCAGGACACGAAATGCTACATGTTGGGGAGTCCAGATGTTCTTTCTTGGCATTGGGAGGATCATTACAGCCAACTGTGCTCAACAGAAATTGACCATTCTCTCACTCTCTCCCTGCCCGCTGCTGCTAATTCTAGTGACAATGATTCATAGAATCACAGAATAGAATTCTCCATAGTAAGCTGTTTTGTTTCAGGCAGCAAGGAGGGGGTATAGTCCAGGTGGGTCATAGCTAGGTCCTGGTTCCAGAGGAGCCAAATCCATAGAGGGTCCAGTGAGCAGAGACAGGCCAGGCCAGACCAGGCACAAAGGCCAGTGAACAGGAGTCTGGTTCCGATGCATGTGGTCAGATATAGTGGAAAGTCAGATCTCCAACAAGCAGAGCAAGGAGGCAGCACCATGGACAGCTCCAAATGGAGTGAGGTCTGCAAACCAGTCCAGCTGAAGTCGCATGTTGCTCCAACAGCCGGTCTTAAACAGGGTTTTGGCTTCCCAGGCCACACACTGTCTCCCTAGGCCACACCCCTCACCAGCCTTGCTTCACACCCTCTTTGAGTGCTTTTGCCTGGTTGGAATGTGTCCCTGAGTTCTAAGAATGGGTGGAGGCTTGAGAAGGGTGTGTGTGTGTGTGTGTGTGTGTGTGTGTGTAGCCTGCTCTGCAAAGGTAACATTCACATTTATTGTGCTATTCCTTTTCATCTCTGTACCCACTAGGGTTGCCAGGCTCAGGGCCTGAGGATGATTCTGTATCTTTAGGAGAAGAGAAAGTCAGCCAAGTGCAAGTGTTCTTGCAACACTATAATGGGAAAAACCACAAGGTGGAATTCTCCCTTCTCAATGCACAACTTTGAAAGATACAGAAGACCTCTTGGTTGCCAGGCCCAGCCTCCAAGAGGTCTTCTGTATCTTTCAAAGTTGTGCAGGGGGAAGGGAGAATTTCACCTTGTGGTTTTTCCCATTACAGTGTTGCAAGAAAACCTGCACTTGGCTGAATTTTCTCTTCTCCTAAAGATACAGCATCAGTCTCAGGGATTGAACCTGTCAACCGTAGTACCCACCTACCACTGTGGCCCCTGGAAGATTGCCCAGAAGGAATGTGGACCTTGGGCTGAAAAAGGTTTCCCACCCCTGCTTTTGAAGCCTTTGGTTGCAGCAACGTAAAGGTCACTGTGTCATTGTGGTGGCTTCAGAGCTGGAGTCCAAGGATGGTAGTGGTACCTTCTCAGGAAGAAGGGGAGCTGGTAGCGGAGGCTGGTGCATCAGGGTGAATGATCAGTCTGCCCTTACAGATCCCCCTTCTTCTGCTTATTTTCAACTAGGCCAGGTGGCGGCACCGCTTGTCGGCTTCCTCTTCCTTTGTCTCTGTGTTGCTCTTGTTGAACTCAGCTGGGAGGGGGACAAAACTAGGATTGGTTGGCTCAGCCTGCAATTGGCTTTGGCTCCACCAACTGTTGGTGTCACTGCCGCCTTCCCTACCAGTCCCAATGGGCACCACTGGGACCTGGTCTCATGCCCCTTTCTGATGATGGGTGTTTTGAGGGGGTAGGTATGTCAAGGACAGTTTCTGAACCAAACTCCTCTCCCTGATCTGATAAAGCATCTCTGTGTGGGGTCTCCTCCCTCCTGGAAGGGGGCAGTAGGGACCCTGGTTCATGACATGAACAGGAGATCTGGCTTAACTGGGATAATTTTTATTTATTTATTTATTTATTAAATTTATATACCGCCCGACTAGCAATAGCTCTCTGGGCGGTGAACATAAAATAGCATAAAAATACAATGAATAACAAAATAATACTAAAATACAATCAACAATCCAATACAATAAACATTTTTAAAATTAAATCAGTGTAACTTAAAATGCTTCAGAGAATAGGAAGGTTTTGACCTGGCGCCGGAAGGAGAGCAGAGTCGGCGCCAGGCGTACTTCCTCGGGGAGACTGTTCCATAGTTCGGGGGCCACCACTGAGAAGGCCCTAGATCTTGTCATCACCCTCCGGGCCTCCCTACTTGAGCCTCAAGTGAGAGGGAAGAGTCTAAAAAGACTCCCAGACTACGAACCCGGTCCTTTAGGGGGAGTGTAACCCCGTCCAGGACAGGGTATATATCCACCATCCGATCAGAGAACCCGTCCACCAACAGCATCTCAGTCTTGTCTGGATTGAGCTTCAGTTTGTTAACTCTCATCCAGTCCATTGTCGCGGCCAGGCAACGGTTCAGCAAATCGACAGCCTCACCTGTAGAAGATGAAAAGGAGAAGTAGAGCTGCGTGTCATCAGCATACTGATGACAACGCACTCCAAAACTCCTGATGACCTCTCCCAACGGCTTTATGTAGATATTAAAAAGCAGGGGGGACAAAACTGACCCCTGCGGGACCCCATATTGGAGAGCCCGCGGTGTCGAGCAATGTTCCCCAAGCACTACCTTCTGGAGACGACCCGCCAAGTAGGAGCGGAACCACTGCCAAGCAGTACCTCCAACTCCCAACTCCGCGAGCCTCTCCAGAAGGATACGATGGTCGATGGTATCAAAAGCCGCTGAGAGATCAAGGAGAATCAACAGAGTTACACTCCCTCTGTCTCTTTCCCGACATAGGTCATCGTACAGGGCGACCAAGGCTGTCTCAGTGCCAAAACCAGGCCTAAAACCCGATTGAAATGGATCTAGATAATGAATGGAGGGAAGGCTAAAAATCTGGAGGAAAAAAGGGGACAGCTACTCAGTCAGCTCAGAAACCATCTAATATGGTGTGAGATAGCAATGGCTAGAAGGGACATTTATAACAGGGGGGACACAAGGGTGGTGACAGTCACAGCAGTTGGCAGGCTGTGAAGTGAGATCTATACTACATGATTCAAAGGCCAGGTTGGGCACTGGCAGGCTCACAACCTGGGTGGAAGGAAGCGATGTTCTTCCGTCTGCCCTACTTACTCGCTCATCTATCTCCCAGTGCCACCGCAGAAGCACAGGCTCTCAGAAAACCATGTGTTCCCAGCTGCTGAAGGACAAGTTGCACTATTTAGAAATTACTAACTTAGCAATTGCCTCCCCCCTCCCCCGAAGATATAAAACATGAAGAAACAAATAATGGGCAGTAGGGAATGCCCTGCCACTGTGAATGTGCCTGCCTGCCCTCACCTGCAATGGAAGAGACTTGTTTTGTTTGACAAGCTTGTCTGCAGGAGAAGAGCAAAGAATCCTGCCAGCTGGCACAACTTCCATTTCGACTTCAAACTCCCAATCTTTTCCCTGTCCAGAGCTATACGGTGCTGTCTCTGACAGGCCCCCTTACTCCTAAGCACTTTGCTCACAGCTGGACTGTATTCTTTTTCTCATTGAGTGACATTTGAAAGGAATGCACGGAGATCCAAATGCTTAACATGCCCGGAATCTAAGTGATGATAGCTAATGATCGCTCCCATCAAATTAGTTAGATTAGTTAGTTGCAAGAGGAGTTGCAGATTAACTTCACCAGGGATCTTGAATTGAGGAGTTTCTGGAACTAATCTGGCACCTTGATCCTGTCACCATCACATCTCCCTGTGAGATCACACATTTGGGCTGCAAGGCGCTCCACCAACTCAAGCCACAGGCCTCATCGCTGAACAGCAGCATCAAGCAGCAGTGCAGCTATTTGATTCCCTGCATTTGTGTTGCTGCAATATACTGAAATATAATTTATTCATATCCGCTGTTGGCCCAGTTGTGAAACCCTACAAGAGCAAAAAGCCTCAGCATTAGCTAAAATATGGCTGAAGAACTTTTTTCAGCCTGAGGGCCATATTTGCTTTTAGGCAACCTTCTGAGGGCCACATGGCAGTGGTGGGCAGGGCCAGAGGCAAAAGTGGCAAGAACAACAAATGCAGTTGGTACCTTTGTACAGTAGACGACTTTCAACACACACTGACAGACACCTTTCTGTCCTCTACCCAGGCAAGCAAAAGGCATTATCAGGACTCAAGGACATAGTCTAGCCAGGCAAAAACATTCAAGGAGGGTGTAAAGCAGGGCTGGTGATGGGCATGGCCTAAGAAGATGGGATGTGGCTGGGGAGGGGATGTGGTGTGAGGAGAGCCCTGAAATCTAGACACAGAGTCTTGGTGGGTTGCATTTCACCCCCCTGGCCTGAGGTTCCCCACCCCTCAACTAAAAGGGACAGATAGGAGTCCCATCATGCTTAGTTGATAAAGCAGTTTTACACATCTACTTAAAAATGTTTAGAATCACCGAGCTAGTGAAGGAGTTCCATCATTTGGACCAGACAGTTTGTAAAAAGTTGAAACCAAGCTTTTGAGTCATACAGCTTAATAGGCAGAACATTTCAGTACTAAGAAGGGAGAGGCAAGTCAAACCAAACACTTTATTCAATGGCCAACAAACTATCCAAGCAAAGTTACACAAAAATTCAAATATTTCAAACATCTGATCACTCAGATTAGAATAAATTATGGACTATACGCAAACATATCCCTTATTTTATCATTTATTCAAATGACAGTTGGTGGGTTTCACTTTCAAAATGTTGTGTTTCTGAGGCTTTTCAACCATTGGCATGATCTGCTTCATTCTCTTATTTATGCTCTATTTTAGTTGCTGGCTTCCCACCAACCCGCCCTGCTTATAAAATGGGGATGTGCATTTCAGCTTTGTTTTAGATGTTTACTGTAACCCGCTTTGTGCCTGGGTGGCAGGACATATATTTGGAAAAATAAAAATAATAAGTGTGGGGGGGGTGCGGAGGGAATGGCCCATAGTATACACAGCTTAGTTCTATGCTCCCTGCATTTCTAATTGTTTTTATCTGGTAACCTTATTGCTAATTTGTTGCTGTTACTCTGCATTAGAGATGGACGAGTCTCCTTTTCCTATCTCTCATCAGATTGTCATAAGAACATAAGAAGAGCCTGCTGGATCAGGCCAGTGGCCCATCTAGTCCAGCATCCTGTTCTCACAGTGGCCAACCAGGTGCCTGGGGGAAGCCCGCAAGCAGGACCCGAGTGCAAGAACACTCTTACCTCCTGAGGCTTCCGGCAACTGGTTTTCAGAAGCATGCTGCCTCTGACTAGGGTGGCAGAGCACAAAGCAGAGCTATTTCCTTTTTTTAAAAAAAGGAAACAGCTCAGCTTATTTCTGGGCCAATCCAAATTTGATCTGAGTCTACCCCACAAACCCAATACCCTCCCTCAATCCTTTCAGTCCCTTCCCTTCCATTCTACAAATCCCCCTTTCCTTAATCTTTGCTTCCCTGGCTGTCACCGGCTGGCAGTGGAAAGAAACCACATGAAAGGGCAGGAGATCCCTCCTTCCCCTCTCTGGGGCCAGGACACAAGGCTCTGCTAGCCCCTGAGAAATGTAATTTTCCCCAAGGACAGTGGCAACATCTCTCTGCCCTGAATTGTATGAATACTTTGTTGTGTTTGTATCATCACTGCTAATTGAATTTTATTGTCGTTCGATACTTACATGCCAAACAACAGCTGACAAACTGAAGGGGAGTCTATTACTATTTAAATAATAATAGTAAAAATCAGATCCTAGGCACGGGACATTTACAAATTAATGCTTCTGTCAGAGTGCTTAGTTCCCAGCCTAGAAGCAATTTGGGCAGAAAAAGGGCCCACAATGAGATATGCAAGAAGATATTTTGCAACATAGGACACATATCTCTAGGTCTATTAGTGGCTCTACAGCTGACCATCCACCACTGAAGCATTCCTAAAATAAAAACAAGCTCAGTAAACAACACCAAGTACCTGTCTTCGCAGATCTCTCGTTTTCTTGGTCATCTTGTCAATTGCTATGTTCAGTGGGTCTCCCTTCTCCTTCCTTCCAGTCTGTTCAAAAGATAAAGTACAATTGAAACATTAATTAAGTAAAATACAATTAGAAATCAAGGAAGAATAACAGCCTGCATAAGTATAAAATATGTCCAACATTACTCCCTTCCAGCAGCAGACGTTCCAGTTCACACTTAGGGATCTGTTCACATGCGAGAATTCCAAAAACGTCAGAAGAGCCTGCTGGATCAGGCGAAAACCCATCTAGTTGAGCACCCCATTCTCACAGTAGCCAGCCAGATGCTCACGGACATCCCACAAGAAGGACCTGAGTGCAACAGCAACTCTCCTCACTCATGATTCCCAGGAACTTATATTCAGAGGCACAGTCCCATGCTCAGTGGAGGGAGAACATAGCCATTGTGGCTAGTAGCCATCTCTGCCCAGGAACACATTGTATGTACCATAGTGAATGTAGTGTCCTAAACATAGGCCAAAGGAAAGGGCAAGGAAAGTTGGCTTTTCAAGTGGTTCTCATTAATACCAGATATATGAACATGGGTTTAGCAGCAACACAACATGCTTGGGATTTTTCCAGATGCCATCTAATGGGGAGCTCTATTCCAGCACCTCTCTCAACTGCTGACAATCCTCTGAAACAGCCCTTGATAAAATCAAGGGTGACTTTCCAACTGCAAAGTCAAAAGGTCTCTACTACTCCTTTGATACCCACGACTATGCTTTCACACCAGACTCCCTCCGTTGAAGAGATGTCCACGACTCCACTGCCAGCTGGCTCTTCTCCTACCCATCAGATTGTTGTTTGTACAATGTTTTCCCTGGGGGAAACCTCTTTTCTCCCTTCCCCCTTATCCATTTAGCTTCTGTTCTTGATACCCTGCTACTCTCTCCCTCTCCCTCTCTGTCACACACAAACACACACAACTCTCTCCCTCTCTCTCACACACAAACACACACACACATACAGAGTACGTGGGGGGTGACCTCATCAACCCCCTTGGTTTTTAATAACACTTACAGCTAATAGCACAAAGTTCTATTTCCCTAACTCAGATCTTTCCACCCTGTATCCAACCCCACTGTTCAAAAGCCTGCCTGAGGGTTCTACTTCACTGCCTTGCTGCTGTTCCTTGCATAGATCCCATTGGTTTCAATGGGACTTCCCAAGAGAACATCCTGGTGGCTCGTGGCCTCCATCTCTAGATGCTTTGCTTCTGTCTCATCACAAATTCAGAGTTATTTTCCATATTAGGTTTTTCAGCTCCAGTATTGAGCGGATAACTGCTGAATGCAGCAGATTACTTTAAAACAGATCACAGAAGCACGGAGAGGGGAGATTAAGGTGACTTGGTAGATCACACCAAAGTTTCATGCTAATGAATTATATCCCCTGTACTGTAGCCTTTGCTCTTGGGGGGGGGGGAGGCTGGCAATACTCCTCACTGTAAAACGAATATTGAGAGCTTCTAATCTCAATCCTGCCAGGCAGCAAGGATGTTAAACATGATAATAAGCAGCAAAACAGCTTGAGGACAGAAGGCAAATGTTCCTCTTACGACAGTAACAAGGCTCATATTGGCAGACATTAGGTGCAGGATGAAGCCTACTTCCATTTAAAACAGTTTTTCCCCTTGCAGGAAGTCTCAAAGCAAAAAGATCCTCAATGCAGATTTCTAAAAGGAAGTTGGGAGGGTGGAAACCATATTTTACAATTCACAGACCAATTAAAAAACATACAAAACAACAGCAGAAAAGAGAATAAGTTACAGGTTCTAAGGTGTAAAAGAAGAAGAAGCTTTTAGTGACTTCATGGTATGTACTATCTTGTCTTTTGGAAGGAGGTTCTTTTGTTAAAGTTTAGTTCATCTGTTGTCACATTTTAAAAAAACGAAGAGCTTTAAATGTTGAATCATAGTGCTGCCTTCTATTCTCTGAAATAATCTGAGTTTTCTCACTAGTGCTGAATAGTCAGAAGTTACTAGGAACACCATAGATGACAAACCAACTACTTGTATTTCCAGCCAGCGTAGGAAACTTAGTCATGAGTGGGTGATAATACTTGGGAATCAAGAGAGAGCGAGAGTGAGAGAGAGAGAGAGAGTAAAAACTGGACTTTGCACTACAGACATTGGGCTATTGTTGGAATATCTGAGCAAACTGTTGCAGACAACTCGAGTACCCAGATCTCATCAACAGAACAACCCATATACCTGCAAAATTATATTTACTATTTATTTATTCCATTTAGTTATTTATTTCATTTATACCTTGCCCTTCTTTCACCATGGAACCCAAGGCGGCATGCATGTTCCCAGGCAGTCTCCCATCCAGGCACTGACCAAACCCAAACCTGCTTAGCTTCAGCAAGATGGTGGCCTCATGTATCTTCAGACCATAGTCTGGGACGTGGCTATATGAAAATGAAACAATGAATACAGCAACATACATTTTGAAGACTTTCCTCTTTCAACAACCCTTTTACGTTAAGACCTATCTCAGTCTATGTCTGTGTTGGAACTGCTTTTTAAGATTTTTTTTTTAAAAAAAACTTTTTAATATGTCTTTAACCCTTTTTAAAGACGTCTAAAGCTTTTTTTAAAAAACCTGTTTTTAAAGTTGTTTTGTTTTAATGTATTTTAAGGTCTGTTTTTATGATGTTTTAAAGTGTTCTTAGTGATTTTGTTTGCCGCCCTGGGCTCCTGCTGGGAGGAAGGGTGGGATATAGATATATATAGATATATAAGCATATAGATAGAGGTGATCCAGTGGACATAGTGTACTTAGACTTTCAAAAAGCGTTTGACAAGGTACCTCACCAAAGGCTTCTGAGGAAGCTTAGCAGTCATGGAATAAGAGGAGAGGTCCTCTTGTGGATAAGGAATTGGTTAAGAAGCAGAAAGCAGAGAGTAGGAATAAACGGACAGTTCTCCCAATGGAGGGCTGTAGAAAGTGGAGTCCCTCAAGGATCGGTATTGGGACCTGTACTTTTCAACTTGTTCATTAATGACCTAGAATTAGGAGTGAGCAGTGAAGTGGCCAAGTTTGCTGACAACACTAAATTGTTCAGGGTTGTTAAAACAAAAAGGGATTGTGAAGAGCTCCAAAAAGACCTCTCCAAACTGAGTGAATGGGCGGAAAAATGGCAAATGCAATTCAATATAAACAAGTGTAAAATTATGCATATTGGAGCAAAAAATCTGAATTTCACATATATGCTCATGGGGTCTGAACTGGCAGTGACCGACCAGGAGAGAGACCTCGGGGTTGTAGTGGACAGCACGATGAAAATGTCAACCCAGTGTGCGGCAGCTGTGAAAAAGGCAAATTCCATGCTAGCGATAATTAGGAAAGGTATTGAAAATAAAACAGCCGATATCATAATGCCGTTGTATAAATCTATGGTGCGGCCGCATTTGGAATACTGTGTACAGTTCTGGTCGCCTCATCTCAAAAAGGATATGATAGAGTTGGAAAAGGTTCAGAAGAGGGCAACCAGAATGATCAAGGGGATGGAGCGACTCCCTTACAAGGAAAGGTTGCAGCATTTGGGGCTTTTTAGTTTAGAGAAAAGGCGGGTCAGAGGAGACATGATAGAAGTGTATAAAATTATGCATGGCATTGAGAAAGTGGATAGAGAAAAGTTCTTCTCCCTCTCTCATAATACTAGAACTCGTGGACATTCAAAGAAGCTGGATGTTGGAAGATTCAGGACAGACAAAAGGAAGTACTTCTTTACTCAGCGCATAGTTAAACTATGGAATTTGCTCCCACAAGATGCAGTAATGGCCACCAGCTTGGACGGCTTTAAAAGAAGATTAGACAAATTCATGGAGGACAGGGCTATCAATGGCTACTAGCCATGATGGCTGTGCTGTGCCACCCTAGTCAGAGGCAGCATGCTTCTGAAAACCAGTTGCCAGAAGACTCAGGAGGGGAGAGTGTTCTTGCACTCGGGTCCTGCTTGCGGGCTTCCCCCAGGCACCTGGTTGGCCACTGTGAGAACAGGATGCTGGACTAGATGGGCCACTGGCCTGATCCAGCAGGCTCTTCTTATGTTCTTATGTTCTTATGATATAAATCAAATAATAAATAAATAAAATATATTGTGAAACATTTCAAACAAGAGGATAGGATGTGAGTACATGATGCTGCTTTATTCTGAGTGAGACCCATTGTTCCATCTCACTCAGTAGTGTCTACCCTGACTGGAAGTGACTCCCCAGGGTTTTAGACAAGTGCCTTTCCCAGACCTTACCTGGAGATACCAGGGACTTAACTGAGGAAAGTCTGCATTCAAAACATGCACTCTACCACTGAGCAACAGTACCTCCAACTCTTCAGATTTACAATTTGCAGGTTATACATTTACTGCTAATGGTAGTGATAAAACCTTTGCCAGTGATTGGTTAAGCTGACCCAATGCCTTAGAGAGGTGAGAGAGGCAGGAGGGTGCTTGGCTCCCATTGGCTTAGGCTCAAGATGGATAGGGACAGCATAAGAAGAGGCATCAGACCAAAGGAAGTGTGCGAGGAGGAGTTAGGATAAGTGGCTTGAGAATGGTCTAGGAATGAGGGCCATGGGGTTCCTCGTCCCTGAATTTGGGAAAGAGGAGAAAGCCAGAAATGGATATTAAAGGGGGAGCTGAATTAAGAGAGAGGAAGAGGAAGAGGAGGAGGAGGGCAGGTGGCCAGGAGCTGCAAATGTGAGGAAGACTCATGCATATTGATCTAAAATAAAGTTAATATAATCTCAAGCTGTGAACATAGGAAACTCTCAGTAGGATCTTCCACCACTCCAAAATATAGAGATATTATAACAAAATGGCTTGAAAGTCTGAAAAAGCTGTCTCCCTGCAAGAGTGGACAAGGAAAACTGTGTATACGTTTCTGCATATGTTCCTTTTATCCAGACACAATAATGAGAATTAAGTATGGATACAATGTGAAGAAAGAAAGCTATAAACCTTTTCCTTTGTGTTTATCATATGGTGTATGTTCACATTAAGGTCTTTTCTACACTAAGATGATGTTGGTACCTTTCATCTGGTAATGAAACAAGCAAAGCACATGCAGCATCATGGAATGGCAGCCATAGTGTATATCTATTAATAGATCGAATTGCCTAAGGAGTATAACCTGGCACCCAGTTGTACATCGACTTAGCATATATGTAAATGAAGTGGGGTGGGGGTGGGGCAGAGAAGAAACCCCTCTACTTGCACCTATAATCTAGGTATCTTATAAGACAAAGAGAGAACTCTACTACAAAGGTTTAAATAGTAAAAAAGGACAGGTGATGGATCTTAGCTGAAGGCAACTTTTTTTGCACACCATTGCACATCATCTGTGCTGAACATATATGTGTTTATTAAAGTTGACTCAGTTTATCTTAGTCTTTAATATTTGTGGAATTCCTAGAGGACGTTACACTCTCTCTTTTCCTCTCTCTCTCCTCCTGGAGTGGCAGTCAGGAGCATGTACTGAACTTGGAAACTCACAAAAATTAATTGGGCTCCATAAACTAGAGAACAAATGCTATTTACTAGCATTCCCTCAGCATGCTGTCTAAACAACTTTCTTGAACCACTGAGAGTGCTGCCCCCAAATGGCTCACTGATTGCCACCAAATTCTTAATACTTAATTACTCAAATAATTGAGCTGTTAGATTTTTCTAAGATGCAAAATGGAGATGGAAGTCCATCCAATAATGCCAAGGTAAAGACATATTTCTCTATAGAAGCTCAAACTTGCTCGATGAGCCTTGCTCATTGGAGGGTACCACTCTGAGGAAGAGGAAAATAATCCCTTAGAAAGGACCCATCCCATAGGCGATGAGCATATACCATCTCTAGAAAGCTGTAGAAAGAAGGTTTCCAACCAGAAAACTGAACTCTTGTCCAAATGAGGAGAATAAAAAGGAAAACAGACTTTGGCGAAAGAAATGCAAGTAGACACTAGGGGATGCAAAAACATTATTTGATGAGCACATCACTAAAAACATTAAGACTAATCATCGTCATCATCAACAACAACTTTAACTGCGTTAGATGTAGGAAACCTATTAGGGAGGCTGTTGGATCTTTGGATGATAATGGAGTCAAAGGTGTGCTAAACGGAGATTGCAGAGAAGATGAATTAATTATTTGCATCTTTCTTCAATGTGTAATATGTAAGACAGATCCCTGTGCCTGAACCAATGTTGTCAGGAAGACAGTCAGAAGAACTGAGACAAAAATGTGAGCCTGGTTCCAACAATTGTATACATTACTTGATTTCTCTGCACACGATTCCTGTGCACATGATGAATGGCACCGGAATACGTAATACTAGCTCTATTGGAAAACAAACAAACAAAAAGACCACTGAAATTAAATATTTTTTAAAAAAAATCTGATAACCTGTTCAATCATGCAGATTGTCACCCCTAAGAAATATAAATCTGGCTATGCAAGGATACTTTCACATTAGGAAAGTTTCAGGACTTGTCATGGGGACTAATGGCATGGGGGAAAACCATTACTGAAATCACTTTGGAAACTATGTTCATTCCAAGGGATTCTTGAGTCCATATCTAAGCCAGAATATCAGACACAAATCCAATCCTGCTTTTCTTAACAGCTGCACCAAGTACATTCAGAAGGGCAACCTTTGCAAGAGCACCCTTTTACTAGTTGGAAGCTTGGGACAGTGGTGGGTGGAGGCTCCATACCAGTGGAATGTGCTCCAGGCTTTAGTTTGAACTTTCAAAGAGCTGTCCAAAGTGCTGAAAGCTGGATTCCATTGGAGCCACAAGCCATTACTAGATTATGCCCTATGCACAGAGAATGGTGATGTGCAGGAAGAGAGCAAAAATGTAAATGTACTGCCTTCAAGTCGAGTCTGACTTATGGCGGTTTTCATGAGGCTGAGAGGCAGTGACTGGCCCAAGGTCACTCAGTGAGCTTCATGGCTATGTGGGGATTTGAACCCTGGTCTCCGAGGTCGTAGTCCAACACCTTAACCACTACACCACACTGGCTCTCAGATAGGAGTTCTTTCTCACTCACCAAGCACCCTGTCCAGGTGTCGACTGGTTTGGAGTGTCTCCACCTTGTGCTGGGCCAGAGAGACAGACTGGGAATTTTGTTGGTGTACCGCCCACCCTGCTGCCCAACAAATTCCCTAACTGAGCTGACAGAGGTAGTCTCGGAGGTATTGCTGCGGTCCCCTAGACTATTGGTACTGGGGGACTTCAACATCCATGCCGAGACTGCTTTATCTGGGGCGGCTCAGGACTTCATGGCCTCCATGACAACCATGGGGCTATCTCAGGTTGTTACTGGCCCAACGCATGTGTCGGGACATACTCTTGATTTGATCTTCGCTACTGGACATGGAGATGGTGATCTGGTGGTTGGGGGTTTTTCATCTACCCCATTGTCATGGACAGATCACCGCTTGCTGAAGTTTAGGCTCACGGCGACCCTTTCCCTCTGCAAGGGTGGGGGACCTATTAAATTGGTCTGCCCCCGGAGACTAATGGATCCTGAGGGTTTCCAAAGGGCTCTGGGGGATTTCCCGACTGAGAAGACTGGCGCTCCTGTCGAAGCCCTGGTTGGATTGTGGAATACGGAGATGACCCGGGCGGTTGACACAATCGCTCCCATGCGCCCCCTCCTATGTAGAGCTCATACAGCTCCATGGTATACCTCGGAGCTGAGAGTGATGAAGCAAGAGAGGAGGAGGCTTGAGTGCAGATGGAGGCGAACTCCTGATGAATGCAATTATGCCTTGGTGAGTGCCTCTTCTAAGCGGTATGTAGTAGCGGTGAGGGCAGCAAAAAAGAGATATTTTGCTGCCACAATTAAGGCATCTCTCTCCTGCCCGGCGGAGCTCTTTAAAATCGTTCGAGGGCTTTTACATTCTGGCCCTCGGGACATTATAGATTCATCTGTAGCCCGCTGTGATGAGTTCGCGAGGCACTTCCAGGATAAGATCGCATGCATTCGCCGGGACTTAGACTCCAATATTATGGCAGTGGGATCTAATGAAGCATCCAGAACACGGTCTTGTCCTTGTTTATTGGATGAGTTTCAGTCTGTACAGCTTGAGGATGTTGACAAGATCCTTGGACTGGTGTGGGTGACCACATCTGTGCTGGACCCCTGCCCCTCTTGGCTGGTGAAAGCTGGCAGGACCGGAACCGCTGGCTGGGCCAAGGAGATAATAAACGCCTCTCTGAGAGAGGGAGTGGTCCCTGACTGCCTGAAAGAGGCGGTTGTGAGACCGCTCCTGAAGAAACCCTCTTTGGACCCAGATAACCTGAACAACTATAGACCTGTGGCGAATGTTCCGTTCCTGGGCAAGGTGCTAGAACGGGTGGTTGCCGGCCAGCTCCAGGGGCTGTTGGATGACACTCATTATCTTGATCCATTTCAATCCGGTTTTAGGCCCGGTTTTGGCACTGAAACAGCCTTGGTCACCCTGTATGGTGACCTTTGTCGGGAGAGGGACAGGGGGAGTGTGACTCTGTTGATTCTCCTTGATCTCTCAGCTGCTTTTGATACCATCGACCATGGTATCCTTCTGGGAAGACTCACGGAGTTGGGAGTTGGGGGTACTGCTTGGCAGTGGCTCCGCTGCTACTTGGTGGGTCGCCACCAGAAGGTAGTGCTTGGGGAACATTGCTCGATGCCCTGGACTCTCCATTGTGGAGTCCCGCAGGGATCGGTACTGTCCCCCATGCTTTTCAACATCTACATGAAGCCGCTGGGTGCGGTCATCAGGAGTTTTGGGGTGCGTTGCCATCAGTACGCTGATGACACGCAGCTCTATTTCTCCTTTTCATCCTCTTCAGGTGAGGCTGTTAACGTGCTAAACCGCTGTCTGGCCGCGATAATGGACTGGATGGGAGCTAACAGACTGAAGCTCAATCCAGACAAGACCGAGACGCTGTTGGTGAGTGCCTTCTCTGCCCAGATGGAGGATGTTCATCCTGTTCTTGATGGGGTTACACTCCCCTTGAAGGAACAGGTGCGTAGCTTGGGGGTTCTTTTTGATCCGTCCTTGTCACTTGAGGCCCAGGTGGCCTCGGTGGCACGGAATGCTTTCTACCATCTTCTCCTGGTAGCCCAGCTACGTCCCTATCTGGACAGTGACGACCTCGCCTCAGTTGTTCATGCTCTGGTAACTTCTAGACTGGACTACTGCAATGCGCTCTACGTTGGGCTGCCCTTGAAGACTGTTTGGAAACTACAACTAGTCCAGAATGCAGCGGCCAGATTGCTGACGCGGACCAGAAGGTCCGCTCATATAACACCTGTTCTGGCCCGTCTGCACTGGCTTCCTGTTTGTTTCCGGGCTAGATTCAAAGTGCTGGTTTTGACCTATAAAGCCCTACACGGCATGGGACCGCAATACCTGGTGGACCGCCTCTCCCAATATGAACCTACCCGGACACTGCGCTCAACATCTAAGGCCCTCCTCCGAGTGCCATCACATCGAGAAGCTCGGAGGGTGGTGACTAGAACCAGGGCCTTTTCTGTGGTGGCCCCCGAACTGTGGAACAGCCTCCCCGATGAGGTGCGCCTGGCGCCGACGCTACTATCTTTTCGGCGCCAGGTGAAAACCTTTTTATACTCCCAGGCATTTTAAAGTGTGTTTTAATAGCATTTTCATCATTATTTGTATTTTGGATGTTGTTTGGTTCTTTTATTGTTTGTTTGTTTTGTTTTCTTGATTTATTGTATTTATTGTATTTATACATTGCTTGTTTTTTTATCTTTTTGTACACCGCCCAGAGAGCCTTCAGGCTTAGGGCGGTATATAAATTAAATTAAATAAATAAATAAAATAAAGAGAACATGTCACACATATTTACTACTGTACAGAAGTACCGTTGTGCCTCCAGTAATGAAGGCAAGATGAAGGGGAGCTCAACATTAAAAGTAAAGGTGTCCCCGCACTTATAGTGCGAGTCGTTTCTGACTCTTAGGGTGACGTCTTGCAACGTTTACTAGGCAGACCGTATATGGGATGGGATTGCCAGTTCCTTCCTCGGCCTTTCTTTACTCCCCAGCATATGCCGGGTACTCATTTTACCGACCACGGATGGATGGAAGGCTGAGTGGACCTCGACCCCTTTTACCGGAGATTCGACTTCCTCCTTCCGTTGGAATCGGACTCCGGCCGTGAGCAGAGCTTCGGCTACGTTACCGCCGCTTACCACTCTGCGCCACGGAGGGTCAATAGCTCAACATTAAGTGGTTTAAAAGAAATAAGCTCCTCCTTTTCCTGCACAAGAAAACCAGACACAAATATAAAACAATTTATAATGAATCAATGTATAATACAGAAGTGTTCTCGCTATTTCAGACAGCTCTGCAATAAGGTGTTAGAAAGTGCCATTGTTTTCCAACATTGAAATGCTCCTTCCTGGAGTCTTTGGAGCTGATATACAAGTGAAAGCTAAAACCACTCCAGCAGCTCATCTACTAACATATTATTACCCACTGTATGTCCAAAACATCCCAGTGCCGTTTACCCAGTAATTTATCCGGCAAGAGACAGCTGGACAGATTATCTATCGATCCAGCAGCTATAGTGCTTTAATGTACACCTCTTCCATCTCTCTCTCTTTCTCTCCCCTCCCCTCCACACCCATCCTCAGATCATCAGCAAGGAAGATGACACCATTACTCACAGTTCATTCAGAACTCCAATATCACACTCTTTTATTAAGGCATACATTACTATTGGGGAAAGAAAGAAAAAACAACTAAAACGATTCCTAGCATTTCCTTCCTACTAGAAAACATCATCGTTCTTTTAAAGAAATCCTTCTTAATATCTCAGGACAGATAAGCAGAAATGTAATAGTAAGAGGAAGTAAAAACAAATCATAGGCACATTTGGTAGAAGTGGCAATTTCATTTCTCCAGGAAGGACAATTAATTGCACACACCACAACATTCCTCCTTCTTTTGACTTCTTTTACCCCATCTGCTTCCTCCCACCCACCCAAAATGACCCAGGGATGATTGGAGACTGCATGTTCTAGCAAACATATGGTAGTCCACATAACAAGGACATGCAGCCACATCGACAAATATGACCAGAAGTTGTCTGCTCATCACCCCAAATAGAGACAGCTCCTGAGCTGAATGTATCATTAGATACATGATGAGGGTAAGTCCCCAAGTCAAGAAACCTGCAGTTGGCTTTCCTGGGCCACCGGATTTGCTGGGTGTCAAGGCTAGTTCATACCATTCATATCAGTGGTTCCTAATCATTGAATATCCATATCAGTGATTCCTAAACATTTTCCCTCACAGACCAGTTGAAAATTACTGAGGGTCTTGGCAGACCATTTGATTGTTCTTCTGCCTGTTGCTGCAATTGTATTCCCACATTCACCCTATGATACAATAAAATACAATATAATAGAAGAAGCAATGAAAATACAATTAAAAATCAATATGGATATTTAATGTGATGGATGTGCCCTGTGTTCAACCAGAAATCCATAGACACACTGCAGACCACCTGAATGAAGCTTGTGGACTACTGGTGGTCCATGGACCAAAGCTTGTGAACCCCTGCATTATATGATGCTTTCAACATCTGGTAATGACTTACATGTGTGAATGAACCATCAAAGGTAGAATTTCACAGGGAATACCATCAAACCTCATATAATCCTATATGGAATATTCTTCAATGGAGTCAGTTCAAGTGTTATTTATCACTACATTTATTTATTAAATTGATATATTGCCTTTCTCCCAAAGGAGGCCAGTTGTGGTTCAGTGGACTAGTGAAGGCACTGTGTTGTTGAATACTGACGACAACACACTCCTAAACTCTGCATGACTTCACTCAGCAGTTTCATGTATATGTTAAATAGCATGGGGGAACAAAACCCCATGCTGGAAAATGCATGGGTCCAAACAATATCCTCTATGTACCACCTTCTGGAACTGACCGTCCACGTAGGAGCCGAGCCACCATGCCATGATGCAGCAACTAAGACCAAGTCTTAGAATGGAGTCTGCAGAGCCCTGCTGACCCTCTGCCAAGGTTGCTATTGACCAAACTATGGGATGCTGGGGTTCATATTCACTGATTGTCTTTGAGTTGTCAGAAAAGTATGTGAGAAAACAACAATTCAGTGGGTGGCATAGAAGCATATATACATTTGGAGCTTGGTCAATAGGAACGTAAGAAGAGCCCTGCTGGATCAGGCCAATGACCATCTAGTCCAGCATCCTGTTCTCACTGTGGCCTACCAGATGCCTATGGGAATCACAGAACAGGCCTATAAGGCAATTGAATTCAAACCCCTGCTCAATGCAAGAGCCATCTATTGCAGTATTATCTACTCTAATTTGTACTAACTCTCCAAGATCTCAACCGCAGGCCTTTCCCATCCCTGAAATCTGGAGATCCCAGGGACACAGGATCATCTTCATGCAATGCTGTGCTGCTGGCACGTCCTAAAATAATCCACATGCTTTCAGGAACAATCATGTTTGCAGAGCAAAACAGGAAAGGGAAAGGGGAGTTTTTAAAAATCCATCAATATTCAGTAATATTTTCCTAACTGTTAACTTGTGATGGCTGAAATAGTTATATTTAATAAATACATTACCCCTGGATTTTAGAGATTTACAGTGAATTCACCATGTAGCTCAAAGAGGTTGCTTTTAGACGCTGTGAATCATAATATTTGAGGGGGGGGGACAAGAGAAATCTAAATGACACTTTAAAACTGTAGCCAAAAGGATATTTAAATTTGTACCAAAATTCTTAAGATGAATCCACATTCCAAAGACCCATCAGTGATCTTCATTTTTTGTTAAGGAAATGATGCACTACTCAATTCCAAAGAGCGTGGAGGGATACCACCCACTTTATTACATCCAAAGAAAACAGGTGGCATATGTTTTTATGTGAAAAGAAGATTTTATCAGGAGATAGTAGACTCATCCTCCTACAAGCCACTTAAAAATTAACATGAGAGTGCAGAATAATACACACACACACACAATAGACAGAGAGAGAGAGAGAGAGAGAGAGAGATGTGGGAGCCAGTGATGACATCATGAAAAGGGGAGAAGTTTGGAAACAGACACACATGTGCTGATGGATAGATGAGACATCTGAAAAGTTTCCTATACTGAGGAAATAAGAGAAGCATTGAAACCAACTTTGACAATGATTTATCATGCTTACAGAATTATTTCAAATGTGTACCATCGGTTGGCTTTTCATCTGGTTCCCCCACTGCATAAAGCTTGCCCTCCCACTCCTTCCTGACTGCAAGGAAGTTAAAAAAAAAACCCTCTCCATACTGAAGGATATTTCTCTAGTGGGTTCTCTGCCCCCTTCTATGGGCAAGCATGCTGAAGAAAAACCACACATTTCTATAAACCCCTCGAGTCAGCATTGCGGTTTATATAAATTTGATCCTGACAGACTTGACTAGTTAAACACACATTTGCTTATGGCAGGCTTGGCTGGTTACCAGCCTCCTTGCCCACGAAAGGATCCATGAGGTAGAAACGAGGGTGCCCACTGATGTGTGCGCAACATTAGCACACCTGTATTGCATCCTAGGCTGTAGACACCTGGTGCGTTAGATGCTCTCTCACCTAAGCCATGCGTGCGTCATCACTAGGATAATTTGAAGATCAAGTTTCCCATTTTCCACTCTGAAGTCTATTATTTGATTACTTTAAAAAGAGAAAGAAGCACACCTTAGCCTTTAAAGAATGGGAAGTTAGGATGCTGGGAATATGGAGTTGGCAAAATTGACTCTGATAAGGAATGGATTGAATATGGTGACAACATTACTGAGAAAAATGAAACTATCATACAATGGAAGACTTTTTATCAATATGATGCAAATGGACTGCCTTCAAGTCAATCCTGACTTACGCAACCCTATGACTAGGGTTTTCATGGTAAGCGGTATTCAGAGGGGGTTCACCATTGCCTTCGTCTGGCCCAAGGTCACCCAGGGAGCTTCATGGCTATGTGGGGATTCGAATCCTGCTCTCCCAGGTTGTAGTCCAACACCTTAACCACTGCACCACACTGTCACTGTCTCTCTCTCTCTCTCTCTCTCTCTCTCACTCACTCACTCACTCACTCACTCACTCACTCACTCACTCACTCACGAAATAATAACAAAACACCCTTCTATATTTTATAACTGAAGGGATGTAGAAGCAAGACCTATCTACATGGTGCTAGGAGTGGCAGGCAGACTATTCCAGTTTCTCCAAAGACTTTGCAAGTACCCAGAGGACTAGCAAGAAACCCCAAATTCAAAATCTTCCCAGCTTCCTTGTTCCATAGGAGATTGCTGAGTGGCAGAGCCACACACATGGCATACATAAGGTTGCAGGTTATCATGCTAGTATGTCCAGTTAGAAGGATCTTAGGGAGACACACTGGGAAAGGTTTCTGCTAGAGACCTTGGGGAGGTAGGTTGAGAAGGGCAATAACTCCAAGGTATTTTATTCATTCATGTGTATCATTTGTATCCTACCCTTTCCTATAAAAAGTAACATTCAAGACAGCTAGCAATAAATTTATTGAAAACAAACAAAATACAATAAAAATAAAAGCAAATATATGGTGCAATATTAAATAATAACAATATCAACAACAATAATAGAAAAATAAACAGTCAGCATAACATCATGCATGGTTTGTACACAGACCATTCCTGTTTCCATCTCCGATATCTCCAGCTGAAAACGTCTCCATTAGGAGAGCTGGCAAAGACCTCTGCTTGAAACCCTCAGGGCCAGCCTTACCACTAAATAAAATGAGGCACCTGCCTCAAGATGGCAGATGCTGAGGGTAGTGATGGAAGGACATGGTGGTTAGGTGTTAGAGGGACTGTCTGTGTCACACAGCTCAAACTGCACTCCCTAAGTTAGCCTGCTGGTAAGGACACAGTTCCGTCTCCAGGGTTTAAGTAAGATTCAACTACCAATCAGGGCTTTTTCAGCTGTGACTCCTCATCCGTGGAATGCGCTCCCAGTGAGGTCCGCCTGGTGCCTTCATTGATGTCTTTTCGGCATCCGGTAAAGACTTTTTCCCCAGGCATTTGATAGACAGAGATGATGTTGTTTGTTATTAGTGGGCTGCCAAAGGTTCCTGTGGCTGTATGGGGGTGGGGCTACTGTTATGCTTTTGTTTTACAGTGTGATGTATTTGTTTTTGTTATTAATAATGTTGTAAGTTGCTTGGAGACCTTCAGGTAACAAGTGACTAACAAATCTTCTTCTTATTATTATTACTATTACTATTACTATTAACAACAACAACAGTGACCCTCTCTTCAAGAATTTGCCTCAGGCAGTAATACATCTTGGGCAGAACCTCAGGACTCTGCACAGCCACTGCCCATCAGGGCAGACAGTACCTGGCTCTATGGGTCAATGGTTTGATTCAGAATAAGACAGCTTGCTTGCTTATTTATTTATTTATTTTCATTTATATCCCATCCTTCCTCCCAGCAGGAGCCCAGGAGGCTTCATGTATTTTATCCTATTCTGTTTACCACCCTGAGAGCTACTTGCTATGGGCGGTATATAAATGCAACAAAATAAATAAATAAATGTGTTCTTTTTATGTAAGTGCAGTAGAACTGTGTATGCAACAAATATATGGGTGAAATAAACTATGCAAGATCCAGACTGGCTATAAATAAGTCAAGCCTGATCATTAACCAGATGTTGAGAACTAGTGCCCTTAGTGGAACTTAGCCATTTCTTTTTTAAAAAAAAAATAGATAAATAGCACAGCCTTTTGATCAGGTAAACGCATACATTGCTTAATTAGTTAACTGTCCATTTAAGTTTGATATTTGCAAAAATTAAGCAACTGGCCTTTCAGAGGAAAGCCTGCAGATGTCTTTACGCAGATGGCAACAAACATTTCATTGAAAGAGCTAATTTTCTAATTACCATCCACCGTAGCACTCACAACGAACTCCTAATTTAAGGCCCCACAGTTTGCCAGCTGTGGATTGCAATCTGGATTCATTTCATTTCATTTTCACTTCATTGCTCTGCTTTCTCCTCACAAGCGATGCCTGTGTAAAGGTAATGAGTAGCAAATGCCTGTTCTTAGTAGGCATGTTCAGTCATTTGCAATATAGGACAACAGGTCACAGGCCTAAATTAGAATGACCAAATCACCAATTTTTTTTAAAAAAAGTACTTTTGTTTGGATTAATAGCTTGTTAATTGGGGATACTTTGCTGGGTATCCCTTTCATGTAGAACCATCATGTCAATCATTTACAGAAACAGACTCCCCCCAACGGTTTTTTACAATTATTCTTTGAATCTATACACTGCTGGTCCTCAATAGGCAGCCGGTGGGTCTCATTAGGTCCAATGTTATTTTAGACAAGTCTTCCAATGAATTCTTTTCTCTACTGCTCCTAATAGCGATCAACACCTCTGTAAAAGCCTCCATCTTTGGATATGGCACTGAGAGAGCAAGAAAAGTACTGGGAATCATACTGCAGAGGATCTAGGCCAAGGGTGGGGGGAACATCAGAACTGGGGGTCAAATACTGCCCTCCAGGCTGGGCCCCAGGATTCTCCCCAGGCCACAGCTGCTTACCAACTCTGCTCCAGGTCCTCCTAGAGTGATTTCGCCAGGTAGAAACCTGCCTGGAGTGTAGCCCCCTTTCCCACTTCCTTTCCTCTACCCACTTTTGCCTCTGGCCCCATGCACCACCTGCCTGTGGCCTGCAGAAGATTGCCCATGAAGGAATGTGGCCCTTGGGTTAAAAAGGCTTCTCCATGCCTGATTCAAGCCAATGTGGTGCTGTCTAGTGGCTGTTGGACTCCAACTCCCTTCATCCAAAGCCAGCACAGTCAATGGTCAGGGATGATGACAGCTGTAGTCCAACAATATCTGGAGGGCATTGGCTACCTTTGATCTAAAGAGCTGTCATGGCCCCGTCAGAGGACTCCTCAGATGAGGACGACTCAGGAGTAACAGCAGCAGACCCAGGAGCAGCAGACTCAGAAGGAGACATGGAGGAGCCTCCTGAGAATCCAGCTCCTTCTCCCCCTCAGCTGCAGAGCACCCCAGATACAGCAGAGTCCCTGCAGCCAGACACAGACAGTGAACAGGATACTCCCCCCTCACCTGCAGAACGTAGACAGCAGAAAGTCAGGCAGAAGAGAGGCAGGCCTGTCTCCTTAAGGCCCAAACGCTGAGGACTCACACCTGCTGTCAACCTTGCTCTTTATAAGGCACACCTTGGCTGCAGCTTGTTGCTGACTGCAACGTCAGGCATGGCTTGTGTGTTCCTAGTTTCCTGTCACTCTCTTTCGGACTGACCCCTTGGCACTTGATCCCGGACCTCTACTGACCTCCCTTCTGGACTCCTGACTCAGCAAGTACGCTTCGGACAAGCCTGGCCCTTATCAGCTCCCCTCCTCCTAGACCTGGCAGATTTATGACCAGACTGCCGGCTAAGGACTTTGCTTCCCTGCCAACCACCCAGGAATTTCCAGCCCCCCACCGGCACTGCTGACGCAGTGTAGAGCTGACAAGAGCTTGCATACTGGGGTGAAACAATAAATATTTGTACATATAATTATTGCATTAATTTTTTCCTGGAAACCAATCTAAACACTTCAAAGCATATTAACTTACAACAAACCTAACACAATGGGCGAGGTGTCCCAAAACGTGCCCTAGGCATTGTCAAGTCCATAGCAGCCATCATAAGTCTGCCCTCCACTAAGACCTTACCAGCCTTAATCACTGTATAGCCCATGATACTAATTTGCAACGTTAGATGTCTGCCTTCTCTATCCAATCTAATAATTAGGCGTGAGCTCTATTTATAGAGTTATACTCACATGGGGGAAGAGTGTGAATTTGAATAATGAGGAGTTCCGGGGAAACTGTCGTTCAGATAACAGGTTTTCAAATGTAGTAACTTGTTAGGGTGCCTGTTATTACATGGATGGAAGAAATTCAACTCTCCAGCATAGAGATGGATGAAAAGGAAGAGAACTGCCTACTTAATTATCTATAATAATCCTTCCACAGGCTGATGGTTTCTGGGAAATCTCCCATTTGTGGCTCAATACCGTTAGCTTTAAGGATCCAACTGGATCCCCACATAAGGTGGAATATTAGTGTACTACAACATGCTCTTTACTTTGTGTAGAAGGAGAGAAGCAGAAGCAAATGATACAGATAAGGGAGACTTTAATTCATATCCTCTTCCGCATCAGCCTTCATGCTGATCGAGGGGTTGCTGGTCTACTGTCTATCTCCCCTCCCTTTGATGCTATGTAGCCCCTGGAAACTGGCCATTAGAACTGATCGTTTCCAATGCTGGCATTATATCACCAGCGGGCTGACAAGTCTGACACTCGTCTGGTTTGGGGATGGTCAGAGATGTGCAGGCAAACCCACAGCTCTGTGCTTTGCAAGTGCTGACAAGCGCTGCATGTGTGGCTTTGCAGGCACCCTGCAAACCCTCTTTTGGCCCAGACGTATCTTTACCTGCCTCATACCTGACATCAAATATGATGCCAAGGGTAGGGCAGGTGGGCACGCTTTGGCTAAAATGGCATTGTGGGCCACATGGGAAGGCCTAGTGGTCCTGAAAACAAAAAAGGACACATAAGGAAGTGGAAAGAAGGCCAGGCCACAAAGGAAGAGTACAGGCAGGTAGCACGGAATTGCAGGGATAGAGTCAGGAAGGCTAAAGCTGAGAATGAGCTTAGGTTAGCGAGAGATGCTAAAAGCAACAAAAAAACCCTTTCTTCAGTCCATAGTAAAAGACAGAGAAAAGAAATGGTGGTACAGCTACTCAATGAGGATGGCAAAATGATAACAGATGACAAAGAAAAGGCAGAAGTGCTCAATTCCTACTTTGGCTCAGTCTTCTCCCACAAGAGAGTCTATACCCTCCAGGGAAAGATGAAGTAGAGGGGGCAGGATTGGAGCTTGAGACTGATAGACAAATGATCAAGGGATGCCTAATCACTTTGAATGAGTTCAAATCTCCAGGAACTGGCTAAAGAATTCTCAGAACCACTGTCTATTATCTTTGTGAAATTCTGGAGGATGGGTGAAGTGCCAGATGACTGGAGGAGGGCTAATGTTTTTAGTTCTTTTGTTTGTCGTCCTGGGCTCCTGCTGGGAGGAAGGGCGGTATATAAATCAAATAATAAATAAATAATGTTGTCCCTATCTTCAAAAAAAGGTGAAAAGGAGGAACCTGGGAACTACAGACCAGTCAGCCTGACATCCATCCCTGGGAAAATTCTGGAGCAGATTATAAAGCAGTCAGTCTGTAAGCACCTTGAAAACAATCCAGATATTACTAGAAGCCAACATGGATTTATCAAGAACAAATCCTGCCAGACTAATCTCATCTCGTTTTTTGATCGGGTAACCTCCTTGGTCAACTGTGGAAATGCTGTGGACATAATATATCTTGACTTCAGCAAAGCTTTTGACAAGATGCCCCATGATACTCTGCTTAGCAAGCTAGCTAAATGTGGGCTGGAGGGAACAACTATCAGGTGGATCCACTGTTGGCTACAGAATCATACTCAAAGAGTGCTTATCAATGGTTCCTTCTCACACTGGGGGGAGGTAACTAGTGGGGTCCAGTGCTCTTCAACATTTTCATTAATGACTTGGATGAGGAGGTACAACGGATGGTTATCAAATTTGCAGATGATAAAAAATTGGGAGGGATAGCTAATACTTTGAAAGACTGAAACAAAAATCAAAGGAATCTTGATAGGCTGGAGCATTGGACTGAAAAAAAAAACAGAATGAAATTTATCAGGGATAACTGCAAAGTTCCACACCTATGATAAAGAAACCAAATACATGGTTATAAGATGGGGGATACTTGGCACAGCAGTACTACATGCGAGAAGGATCTTGGGATTCTTGTTCATCACAAGCTGAATATGAGTCGACAGTGTGATGTGGCTGCAAAAAAGGCAAATGCTATTTTAGGCTGCATTAACAGAGGTATAGTTTCCAAATCATGTGAAGTATTGGTTCCCCTCCATTTGGCACTGGTTAGGCCTCATCTTGAGTACTATGTCCTGTTCTGGACACCACATATTAAGGATGCAGACAAACTGGAATGGGTTCAGAGGACGGCAACAGAGATGATCGGGGGACTGGAAACAAAGCCCTATGAGGACAGACTGGAAGAACTGGGCACATTTAGACTGGAGAAGAGAAGACTGAGGGGAGATATGATACCACTCTAAGTACTTGAAAGGTTGCCACACAGAGGAGGGCTGGAATCTCTTCTCGATCATCCCAGAGTGTAGGACATGGAATAATGGGCTCAAGTTGCAGGAAGCCAGATTTAAACTGAACATCTGGAAAAACTTCCTAACTGTTAGAGTAGTATGACAATGGAACCAATGACCTAGGAAGGTGATGGACTCTCCAAGACTGGAGACATTCAAGAGGCAGCTGGACAGCCACCTGTCGGGTATGCTTTAAGTTGGATTCCTGTATTGAGCAGGGGGTTGGACTCAGTGGCCCTATAGGCCCCTTCCAACTCTACGATTCTAGGCCCATGGGATGGAGGATCCCCACTGCTGGCCTAATTACTAGTAATGTGTTTTTAAAACACACACACACACACACACACACACACACAAAGGTAGGGACCATATACCACACATCTAATGAGAGCCAGTGTAGTGTAGTGGTTAGAGTGTTGGACTGAGACCTGGGAGACCCTACTCAGCCATCATGCTCACTACCTCACAGGATTGCTGTGAGGATAAAATCAAGAGGGGGAGAATCATGTTTGTACGCCACCTTGCAGTCCTTGGAGGAGGTGGGATATACATGCAATAAATAAATAAATAACACGCACATCAAATTTCATGAGAGCAGCAACTTGTGTGCCTGGAAGCTACAGCCTTGTCCAGCTGCTCATTTTCCAGCAGAAGCCACACCTGCACTGCAAAAAAAGGAGTTATGAGGATTAATTGTGCACATAGTGTAACTTTCCTCTATCACTTTGAATTAATGGCTGGCTGGCTAAGAAGATGACGAGATTCTCATTAGTGTAAATAATGAAGCACTACTGAGCATTAGTTCTGCTCTTTGAGTCTTAAGAATTTCCCTCTAGGACCCGGTTACTAAGATCGACAAAGTAAGAAATACAATATACATTATAAATTAAGAGAACCCAGGAAGAAAAAATTCAAAGAGTGACACAGCTGGGAAGAAATCATCCTCAGTCCTCTGCCATTTTGGGCACCTCTGCAACAAATCTTGCGTACAGCACACCCAACAGGAAAACCCCTACAATCTATTCCTGCCACCTCCTCAGATCAATGTTCTAAGTGATATCAATTCAAGTTTGCTTGTCAGTTTAATTAAGGAAAGTGAAACACAATTACAGGGTATTAGTGCAAAGCCAGTGCAAAAGGTCCATTTGGGATACATTGCAGTTGGAGAAACCAACTGACACATTTTCCATCAAAAATCTTAATTAAAAGCATTACTCGAGGGGTGGAAAATATAGCAAGTGCCACTAATAATGAACACTGTTTTCATCTGTGCACCAATTAAAGCTCATATATTTACTTTGGAGGAGATTTTTTTTTGGCATTTCCTTAGCTGTCGTTTGGCACAAGGAGAATAAAATAAGCCCACCAGAATTTTTTCTGTCCCCATAATCCTCCTTTCCTTGGAGGTCACTGATTCATAGGGTCACCATAAGTCGCAGTTGACTTGGAGGCACATAACAACAACAAATCCTCCTTTCAGGCTAAGGCAGCTTGAAGGTTCATATCTGGAATAGGGAGGGTGGACAGCGACATAAACAACCATAAAGAACCGCAAGAGAACATACAGATGGCAGAGATATTTGGAGAGGGACACCAAGTATAAGTGATTGTATGCAAATGCTAGAAGCCTCCAAGCCAAGATGAAGGAGCTGAAGGGTTTGGTTTTCATGCCGAAGACAGATGTAATAGGAATAATGGAAACCCCATAGAATGGCAAGAACCAGTGGGATACTGTTACCTCTGGGTGCAAATTCTATAACAGGTGTGGGGAACTTTTTGGCCCTCCAGATGTTGCTTAACTGCAACTCCCATCAGACCCAGCAAGCATAGGCACCAGCTAGGGATGATGGGAATTGCAGAGCACACCTGTGCTATAAGAAAAAGAAGAATGGGTGCACTGGGAGTGATGTTTCTCCATGTGGAAATTAGGGCATAAACAAGCTAGAAATCCCAAAGGGGCAGACTCCCCCACAGAATGATTATGGGTAGTGTACCAGGCCTCAAGAGTAATTTAGTCCTGGGGACATGCTATCATCCTCCTGACCAGAATGCTCAGGGTGGTCTTGAGATGGAGAATGAAATTAAAAAGGCATCCAAAAGGAGAAATACTGTAGTAATCAGTGACATCAATTGCCTTCATATAGAGTGTGTGTGTCTCTGTGTTCCAGTCACAACAAAGAGATAAACTTTCTAGATACCTTAATGACTGTGCCCTGAAACAGTTGACCATGGAACCAGCCAGAAAGGCATCAGACCTGGACATAGTCCTAAATGGCACCCAGGAACTGGTGTGAGTCTAGAGTGTTGTTGAAACAATTGATAACAGTGACAACAGAGCTATCAAATTCAACATTTATATAAGTGGACAATTGCCATGGAAGTCCAACACAGTCTCACATGACTTCAGAAGAGGAAATTTCTCAAAAGTGATGAGATGTTAAAAAGGAAGTTGAAAGTCAAGACAGTAAAATCTCTTCAAAATGCTGGCTGGCTGGCTGGCTGGCTGGCTGGGTATTCAAAACCACAGTAACAGAAGCTGAGCTAGAATACATAGTTCAAATCAGGAAAGGTACCACAAAATCCATGAGAATGCCAGGTGGTTAACAAGCACAGTTAAGCAAGTTATTGGGGGTATGAAGGCTTCTTCTTCTAAAATGGAACTATTGAGCAGATAAGGAGAACAAAATGAGACAACCATGCCTCCTTCCAAATTCAAGCACATAATAAGGAATGCAAATAATAAAGAGTCCACTGGGTCCCTTCCAGTGCTCCACTAACAGAACTCTGCTAGTGAAAAGGGACTTCCTCCTCCCCTCTGAGTCTCCCCAGATCTGCTCTAGAAGGTCCCCTAAGCCTCTTGAACTGATTTTGAGGGTGCATGGGGGGCTGTGGGGGACAGGAGAGGTGGTGAAAGTTTTGTTTCACAAGTGAAAGTCTGTTGTGCTAGCAGAACAGGAACTTTGGATACCATCCACTAAAACCAACAATTATATTACTATTATATTAATAAAGGCATCAAAAGTGGGCAACCAACTGTGGGGTGGCTGGACTGCTGGATGACAAGGACATATCGGTGTGCTTAAGGTGGATAAGGAGAAGACGTAGGGCAGGTACCTGTGCCTGAACTGAAGGAAATATTGGTGACAAGAGATGAAGTTCAAGGCCTAAGTGGCAATTTAAAAACGTACAAATCATCAGGTCCAGATGGCATCCATCCAACACCTCTTAAAGGACTCAAATGTGAAATTGCTGATCTTCTAATGAAAAATATGTCACTTGTCAGTTGATATGATTGGCCTCCATACCTGGAAAGTGGCGAGTGTAACACCATTTTTTAAAAAGGTATACAGGAAATTACAGGACAGTTAGCTTAACATCTGTCCTGGGTAACTTGGTAAAAACATTATTAAAAGATAAAATTATCAAGCATATAGAACATCTATGTAACGTCAAAAGCCCTCTGCAAGCAATCACTTCAGCTATCTGGCAAGAATGATTTGTCCTTCTCACACCACCTTGCTCAATGCGGAGGAAGAGAAAAAGAAAGAGAAGGAAGTATTTTTTTGCACAGTGAAACTATGGAACTCACTACTACAAGATTGTCACCATCTTGAGACAAAGGATCAAGCGAAAGGCCTATCTAGTCCAGCATCCTTCTCTCATAGCGGCCAACCAGATGCCCCAATCGGACATCACAAGCAGGATCTTAGTGCAACAGCATTCTCCCCACTTGTGATTACTCATGATGGCTGTATACTATCTCAGGACTCAGAGGCAACATGCCAGTTGCTGGGAACAATGGTGGGAGAGGTCAATTGTCCTCCTGTGGACTTCCCAGATGCATCTGGTTGGCCATTGTGGGAAACAGTATTTTAGACCAAATGAGCCTTTGGTTTGATCCAGCAGAGCTTCTTTCATGTTTATATTCAAAATAAGACTAAATGATTGCGGCCACATCTGCGACCCATTCAAAGGACACCTGGTATCAATCTTTCTGCCACTTTTTGTACTGTGGGCTGGTCCAGGCTATGTCCTTGCTTGCTAAGGATTTGCACTGCACTGAAGAGATATGTTTGACGAGTTACCTTCACTATTAGAGCAAAGAGGAGCACGATTTCCAGTGTGAAGATACAGACGTAGGAAGCTGTCTTACACAAATCAGATCATTGGTCCATCTAGCTCAGTATTGTGTTCACTGACTGGCAGAGGCTCTCCAGGTTTTCAGGCAGGGGTTCTTCCAAGCCCTATGTGGAGATGTCGGGACTTGAACCTGGGGTCTTCATGTGCCACTAACTTGCATGTAGAATGCTCACACTTTTAAATCTTCAAAATAATGAGTTGTAGCCAACTAAGTTCTACTCACTGTAGACTCATTAACATTTAGTCGTGATCATAAATTTCAATGGGTCTACTTTGAGTATGATGAACACCAGATGCAAGCGAAAATAAAAATGCACACGAAGTAAGAAGTTAGAGCAGGGAATTCTGTCTCTGATGTTAATTTTTAACATTCCCCCACGCCCTCACCCATAGGCTCATGTAAACACAAACACACCAGGGATATACCACAACATTCTGTTGTGGGGCCCAACTTGTATGCTATTGTTACTGTTGTTAATCTAGACAAAGAGTATTAGGCTTGAGGTTGATTGCCACTTCATAGGATTTGAGGTAGGCTTGGATGGTGTCTATGAGTCCCCTCCCAGCCTATAATTCTGTGTCTGTAGAGAAATACAGTTTGTATTAAAGAGACTTGGTAAACTTGTCAAACCAGATCTTTTTCTTTTATCAAGCTGATAGGTTGGCCCAAGTCTGTCAACTCCCCCATTAACATATGTAAGGATCTGGCCAAGAAGAGATGATCCACCATGGGAACAAATGGCCAAGGATGCTTCTTGAGGAGAGTGAACCCCCCCCCGTAGTTTTTCTGTGTGTGTTAGAGTTAGTCTGGAGAATGAAGCTTGGAAGCTGTAAAAGATCGGCAAAGCTGCTTTGCTCTGTGCCCTGAATCAAGCCATGGTGTCAGGGTGCTTCTCTGGAAGCCTGATGGGGAAACAAGATCTGTTGGATTGTCAATGCTGTGAATCCCTCCACCTTACTTTCAGGTTGGATATATGTGTAAATAAACCATATGTCCTAAAGACACCACAGTCTCCATTGACCTTCATTCAAAGGAAACCAAACCCAGGAACCAGAAAGCTCAGGAACCCCTGGAAGTCTCTCACCACTCGGACATTGGGGTGTGCACAACAGCCATTTGCCTACTCATCCCTTTTCCCCTCCTCCAAGAATAGCAGGCATATTGGGTTCTACCTTGATTTTCAATTATAGTAACAAAAGTTGGCAGGGATGTGCCAACATATAGATCTTGGCATGATGTCCTGTGCTCATCTGACTGATTTGAGTGGGTTCCTTGGGTTCTGTTTTCCTTTGTATTGCAGCAACACTGCAGATGATTTATTCTGATGACCAGACTGGGCTCCTTCATTTCACCAGGAACCCTAAAAAAATCAACCCACCATCTCCCCTTCCACTGTCATTTGCCTCACTTAGCTGCTCACATAGCAGCAAGACACCATGATGGAGAAATACAAGGAACTACTACAATATTTGCAGGGCATCATGTGGAATGACTGTGAGGAATTATACCCAGATCCTAAGGGCTGGTTACAATTTGGTATAGGAGCCTTTGTTCTCTCACCAGAAAGGGAGTGCAAGCCAGAAGTCTTCTTAAGAGATTCATAGTCGCCTCAGAGCTGCTGTTTCCAGAATACATGAAGGGGAAGCTGTGATGGTTTAAACCCATTTAATGCCTGTAGCACAGCTATGCCATAAGATGTGGTGGGAATCAAATATTTTCGGTGCTGAACCTGCGAAAGACCATCACAGGATCTCGGCGGTGAGTCGGGCAGCTTGGTATAGATTACATCTGATACGGAGGCTGCAACCCTACCTTCCTGTTCATCTGCTCCCACAGGTGATACATGCCCTGGTCTCCTCTCGCTTAGACTACTGAAATGCGCTCTACGTGGGGTTACCCCTGAAAACGGCCCGGAAGTTACAGCTGGTACAGAATGCGGCGGCGCGCTTGATCAAGCACAGCCGTCGCCGTGACCATATCACGCCAGTGTTAATAGATCTTCACTGGTTACCAGTTGTCTACCGGGCCCAATTCAAGGTGTTGGTCTTGACCTTTAAAACCCTATATGGTTTCGGCCCAGTCTATCTGCAGGAGCGCCTCCAGAATCACCAATTATGCCGCCTGACAAGATCAGCCTCACAAGACCTTCTCTCGGTCCCACCGGTTAAAACAGCTAGACTGGTGCGGACCAGAGAGAGGGCATTTTCGATTGTGGCCCCCACCCCCTGGAATTCCCTTCCTTTTGATCTCTGACATGCTCCCTCCCTGATAGGTTTTCGCCAAGCTTTAAAAACCTGGCTATTCAGGCGGGCCTATGGGATTGGGGAGGATTAATTTTTATGAGGTTTTAACTGGAATTGGTTTTAAATTGATTATGATTATGTTTGCTGGTATATTATGTTGTATATTATGTACTGCTTTTATTATTGTAAGTCGCCTAGAGTGTCCACTAACCTGGACAGATAGGCGACCAACAAATAAAATTTATTATTATTATTATTATTAGGATGGAACATTCTGCAGCTGCCATATATATATGCGTTGCAATTTCCTGCACAGTGAAATGTTACCCTTCATAGGAAGGGTAACATTTCACTGTGCAGGAAATTGCAAAGCATTCCAGAATTGGAAGGAACCTCAGTGGCCATCTAGCCCAACCCACTGCTGGCTCAGAAAATCACCTACTGGAGTGTTGTACAGTTGCACTGAAACAAGACAGAAATGTAAGAAAGTTATGTTTTCTCATATTATGTAGTTTCCCCTTACTTTTTAATGCTTTTATGTCTCACTATGTCTTTTAATTTTTCCCCCTATTTATTGAAAGCTGCCCCAAACACTTCATGTTATGGGACAGTGTACAGATGCCATAAAACAAGCAAGCCAACAAACAAACCACTAAACGAAAGAGCCGCAAAACAAAACATTACAACACAAAGCCATCGACAAATGTCTAGCTGAAAAGCAAATCTGAAACATTAACATGTACAGAAAAAAAAATACTATTAAAAACGTGACTATATAATCACCCTTTATTCCTTCCCAGCCATAAATGCTTGTCCAAAGGTTGCATTCACATATTTGGCATTCACTTCAATGCCAGTGAACATTACGCTTAAGACTGAAAACATGGGAATCCATGATCGCCTGCTGTTTTAAAACAATAAATAATAATTGGTGTGGAGTCCTGCGGACATATCTTTGTGGCATAGATTGAAGGGGACAATTATTCTTGTTAATTTCTGGAGCATGTTGGCTGTCCTTTTAAAACAGTTTCTAGGCATGGGGACAATTGAGATGAACTTGATGGAGGGGGAAGAAGCTGAAGAAGCAGAAGCCAAAGGTAATTAGGAACAGGGGAAGCTGCTTTAGTCAGACCATCTAGCTCAGTACTGTCTACACTGACTGGCAGCATCCCTTCAGGGTTTCACAGACAAGGTGTTACCCCAGCCCATCCTGCCAGGGATTGAACGTGGGACCCTTGGCAGATTCTCTACTGAGCTATGGCCCTTCCTCCATTTGTATTTCAAATTTCCATGATTTTTAAGTAGATCATCCAAGTCCATGTCAGCTGACCATCCTGGCTACCTCTTCACACTCATTTTTTATTAATCAGAAGAATGAAGGATTATGGCTCAGGACAAAAAGGAATACAAATTGTTTGTAATAACTTTTGGAAATCAAGTTGTTCAACTACTACAGTGAGTTCTGAATTCATTTAGATGCCCTTTATTTTATTTTTTATTTATTTACTCGAAACAAAGTTTGGAATATTGTGCTAATACAGCATCGTCAGCATCATCTTAGTTACATCAAGCTCTGACTAATGACCCTTTTCATCTGTGTAAATGACCAACACAAATTCTTCTAAGCAGTTATAAGGGATGCTAATTTCAAAGATGTAAGAGAGAGCTATTTTCTCAAGTTAACAATCAAAGCGATAACCGATTATTCCTGCTGAGGTGACAAAAGGGAAGACTTCCTAATCACGACCTCCATTTAAGTGCTCCTTGGCTCATTTATAGGCAAGAGAAGATAAAAAAGGATCTTTAGAATTGACACAAACAACCTATGAAGTGATACTGGCATTCATCTAATTTCATCTAAATAAACATCCTGCTGGAATGAGGGGAAAAAGAGGTTTTGCAGTTTGATCTTGAAAGAGCCTGGAGGTAATTGGGGTTATACTTCCCTTTATCTAGACTGCAAACAACCAAAAAGGCTAGTAAGAAAAGGAGTCTGTGTCCCTCACACTCTCTCCTACTCATTTAACATAGCAAGATATTGAGAGTTTAGGCTTCCAAGTCAGCTAGAAGGAGCGTGAAAGTCTTTTAGAAACTATAAAAGCTCAAACCATTGGATTCAATTGGAAGTCTAAAATCTTGGCATGGAGAGCCTCTCCCTCTCTCTTCAACTCCAGGATTCAAAAACAGTATTTATGAAAAGAGATTAGTGAATTTGCATTTATTTGTATAGGCTAGTTTCTTTGCACTGTTTTGCCGAGTGGTGTGGGCTGACTTTTTTAATGATGTATTTACTTATTGACATCTTTGTTGCATGAAGTGTTTCTTAGTATGTTGCATGGGTGATAACCAGACTTCGTCTCCTGCCCCTTAAAGCCTCCTGGATTCCCACTCCATCTTCCCCAGAGAGTACCCCAACCCTCTGAAGCAGATATGGAAGATATGTGGGAGAGTGGAGAGGCAAGGAAAGAGAAATCCCATTGAATGAGCAGAAATCTGTGCTGCTAGCACACGGGCACAACTGGATATCATCCGTTGAATTGCTATTGCTGTTCATTCATTGTGCAAAGGTTGGATGGATGGACTGCCTTCAAGTCGATCCTGACTTATGGCAACCCTTGAATAGGGTTTTCATGGTAAGCGGTATTCAAAGGGGGTTTACCATTGCCTTCCTCTGAGGCTGAGAGGCAGTGACTGGCCCAAGGTCACCCAGTGCGCTTCATGGCTGTGTGGGGATTCGAACCCTGGTCTCCCAGGTCATAGTCCAACACTCTAACCACTACACCACAGAAAGACCAATTGTGATGGATGGAAAGGCCACTAGGTGTGGCCTTTCCCTAATATGGGAAAAATACATAGCAAATACAGTGCCAGACTATCATTTTTTACCATATCAGAGAGCAAGACAAACATGGGTGGGTTGTACAGAGGAAGAGTGGATCAGAGGGCCATGCAAATTTAGTGGCAAAGTGAGGAATATTTAGAATTGAAAAATGAACTTGCAAGCCATCTGGATTGGTTAGCGATGAAACCTCGTTTCAAGTATTTTCTGGATTGACTTGGAATGAAACCTGCTTTTAGGTGTCTAACTCTGGAGAAAAAGGGGGGGAGAGAAAAAATGGAGCTCTGTGACTTCCAACTATGACACATTCTTAAAATTTCAAGGATAAAAACCTCACTTTCAGAGGAACCCAGTAAATCAAGGAAAATTTTAGGACTGTTCATGCCATGTTTTAGTTAAGAACTGCAAATTTCAGGTGGGCATTTGAGTTTTCCCCCTCCCTTCTAAAAATACGGAGGGCAGGATGACTGACAAGGGTGGCACCCCCACTGAAAGATGAGGCCCAGAGCAGACTAATGTGACAAAGAGCTTTCTAGAGCAAAGTCGTCTTCGACAAATGTCATTCTGTGCTCAGAGATGCATACGTTTGACACCAGAAACAAATTGCAATGACATGCAAAAGCGAGAAACTGCCACAGAGAGTGATTTGTCATTTTATATAGTCCTGGGTTTTGTCAAAGGACAAGAACAATGCTGCAGCCAGGATGGGATCTATTTTTGTTTTTTATTTTACTTCTGGGGAAAGAAAACACTGGCAAAGTTTTAGACCTTTCTGACTTCACTTGTACAGTAGGGCCCCACTTATACAGCGGGTTAGGGACCAGGCCCCCGCCATAAAGCTGAAATCACTGTAAAGTGGCACCCATTGACTATAATGGGTCACATCGCGCAAAAATGCCGCAAAATGCCGCAAAAGCTCAAAATCGGCTTTAAAATGGGGAATTTCCCCTAATTGAAAGCTGCCGCATCAGCGGAACGCCAGAAAATGGAACGCCGTAAAGCAGGGCCCTACTGTATTACACCATTTTCATTTAACCTTCTCTCTCTCTTTCTCTCTCACACACACACATATCCTAAAAGGGGGGAGGGGAGATGCTTTTTCTCTCCTGCCCGTGGTGTCATATAATGTTCACAAACACCCCAACGGTTCAGAGGAAGCGGTCAACAATGGAATGTCGTAGCTCACTAGGATGGGGATTCCATGAGCGATAAAAGCAAGCTTGGTATATGTTGGGAATAAGCAAGCTTGTATTCTTTAGTACAAGTGCAGGAAGATGTCCCCTCTAGCTAGAATTGGGGACAGCTCTATGCTTGTTTACTGTGATGTAACTTCCTGTTTTCCCCCTTCTACTTCTCCCTTTTGTTTGTGAGTTACTTGACTGTTTTGCAATTCTCCATTAGCCACAGTAGAGAGAACTCACAGAGGCTTCTCTGCCAGAACAACTAAATCATGGAATAAACGTACTATCTACCTTTCCTTTTCTCTCCAAGCTAGGCCTGTGTTTCCTGAACACATGAAAGGTTGTGAGTAAAAGACTATTTTATTTACCTTACTAAAGAAGAGTTATTTGTTTTATTCAGCTAGTCTGTGTGAGGGGAAAGGTGGGGCTGGTTAGTACCCAATGCCATTTTGCCAATTTTGCTGTGCTAGAGATAGTGCTACAGTTGTTTTTATCTCATCAAACCCAACAGTATAGAGGGGAGGAAAGAAACTGGCAGAGCTGACAAAGGTGGAAGAGCTTCCCCCAGGCAGAGCCAGGTTTATAATGGTGCAATTGGAGCAACTGCACTAAGTGCCATGTCTACAGAGGGCCCAGACTCCAAGCCTTTTTAAAAGTAAGTATCTAGCTCTTCTAGAAAGAAAGTTATGAATTATAATGTGCAGGCGATTTCCGTGAGATGAGTCAGACTAACTGCTCCAGCTTTCCCTGTTTTTAGCCAATAAGTGAATTCAGAGCTGTGATTGGTGAGTGAACTGTTTGGACACAGAGATATACGAATCCCTGGGTCCTAAAGAGCTGTGGCTTCCCCATTTCTTCTGTGCACTTTCATTTCCTGCTTCTGTGTCATTTGCTAAGCCCTTGGAATCTCCATAGTTTGCACTACTTTTCTTTTTAGCAACCAGGGTTCATTGTTTCCTGTGGTGAGTTTGTCTGACATTTAGTTACTCCCTAGAAGTTACTTTCTGCAAATATAACTACACAATAAGTACACTGGATGTTAAAGAACACTCACCCCAAAAAGTTGCAAATGTGAATTTGAAAACTTTGCAGAGGCTTAGGCATTTCTCCTGCTGTGCAGCAAATGTAGTCCAGGCACTCATTCAGAACTTAGTATAAAGTATATTGTTAACTTACAGTACAATGACTTACAAGCCTACAAAGTAAAAATCTCTTTGTGTTTAATGGGGCTTCCTCCCAGAACTGCACCCTTGGATTTCTTTTTAGGAACGGGCAAAACAGTTCATGGTGAGGAGTTCAGCATCAATGCAAAACAAACAGATCATATATATAAGTAGCCCATTATGTTGAAAGTTATTTTATAGAAGAGGGGTATACAATCAAGTAATAATTTGAACGCAATTTATTATTAATTTAAAAAATCCTACATTTAAAAATCCTGTTTTGTCAGTGGTTTGCTGTTGGGGAAGTACACTGAAAAATGGGAGCAGTTGTTGTTTAAATTCAGCAATCAAGAAAAATACTATGTTACCTGTAAAAGTAAAATAGTAAAAAAAGTTTTTTTTAAAAAATAAAATAAAAATGAAAGCAGTTCACTCTGCTTTCCACAGTCCCTCACCTCTCGTGGCTACCGGTCCAAGATAACTCCTCTTAGGAATCAATACCCTGGGACCACTAACCTGGGCGTAAACTCAGCTGAACACAAGTGGGACTTATGCATCTAAAATATGTAATAGTCAGGCCAAATTAAAATTGGGAGCTGTGTAATTTGGGCAGGGAGAGCACAGAAAAACATGTCCCATTACAGTATAAAGATGCATCACTCTGGTTAAAGGAACCAACATTCGATGCTCATAATACACACCATTTTGTTGTCATTTTGTACTTCATTCAATGTCTTCACAACAGCTAAGTGAGGTAGGCTAAGCTGAGAGAGTTGGTGACTGGCTCAAGGCAGGAAGTGAGTAAAAACGAGTTATGAGGGTTTAGAATATAAAATTGCACACACTCACAGTATTTTCTTTTTGTTATCAAGGTTGGAAAAGTGTGTGTGTGTGTTGCTGAGATTGAAAAATTGCATTTTTTATTTATTTTTTTGTAGTTCACAAAAGTCTACTCAATAATAAATGTGTTAGTCTTTAAGATACGGCAAGACTTATCTTATGATACCTTATTTCATATGTTCCTTCTTTGGGGAAGGAGGGGGCGTATTTCAGGAGTTGCATTAGGGCTTCCAACACCTTAATCCAGTCAAGGTTTTTTCAAGCTTGAGATAAATCTCCAAAATAACCCTCTGAAAACACCATCCCTTTTCAGATTGAGGTTTGTGGACTTTAGCCTCAGTTTGACAATGACACATGAAGGGAGAGGAGGTGCTTAAACCAGCTCCGGATAGTTGGAGGAAGAGGAGCCAGCCAAGGCACTAGCTGCCGAACCATCGGCAGGTTCAGGAGCTCAGAGAGCTGGAGGCTGATGGCTCAGTCTTACAGAACCTGAAACTGGTTGTGGCCCAGAGCCTGAGCTGTGATCCTCACAAATGCTGCCCCTTGAGCTTTATTCACTAGAGGATCGATTGCTTCTCACACTACCACACTTGCCTGGCAGTGCAAAGTAATGCATCAGGCAAAAGGTCACAGAAAGAAGAAATGTTTGTCTACAGGCCGGGGGATGGTGGTCACCTTCTTAAGATCTGCAACCTTCAGGCAGAGGGGGTGAAGCTTGAGAAAGGTGGACCGCAGGAAGAGATTCCTAAGATCTCAGTTTGCTTCCAGCCATCCCCAGAACAAACTGGTCACTCAGATCTGTGGTGCCACTGCCACCATTGCCCTGGCTTGCTGCATTATCCTGTGGGTACCTGATGAGGGCTGGTCAGAACAACAGCGGGCTAGCTGCCATTGCAGAACTCTGCTCCTATTTCAAAGGGATCTCTTCCAGCCAGCCATTCTCACCAGAGGAGATTTCACTGAAGCTGCACAGCTACTGTCCTCTATCCTTAAACAATAAAGTCCCATCTGCACTATGTATTTAAACCCATACTGTACCACTTCAGACAATCATGGCTTCCACCAAAGAATCCTGGGAACTGTCTTTTGCTAAGGGTGCTGAGAGTTGCTAGGATACCCCGATTATCTTCATATGGTTTATTTTATTTATTTATTATTTGATTTGTATCCCTCCCCTTCCTCCCAGCAGGTTATATGGTTATAGTTCCTAGAATTCCCTGGGAAAAGGGATTGACTGTTAAACCACTCTAAGAACTGTAGCTCTGTGAGGGGAATAGGAGGTCTCCCAGCAGCCCTCAGAACCTTCAACAAACTGTTTAAAGTTGTATGGTCTGTTTTAAATGTGGAGTGCAGACGGGGCCTCAGTCTCACTCTGACCTTCTGTCCCACAACCACTCCTTCCTTCAGTGTCTGTCCTACCCTCTCTCACTAGGCATACAGAAGCAGACAGCAAAACAAAACCCAGGTGATTTGCATTTAGTACAAAGGAGGCTTTTTGGAGGAAAGGTTAGAGAATAAACATCAGTATTTGCATTTGAAAGAATGCCTTTTTTTGGCCAGTTTTTTTTTTTTTGTATGACCCACAGTGGAAGGTCATACTTGTGTGGTCACCAGTTACACTTCTTGGCATTACCATGAAGCGAAATATATAATAAGCATTTCAGAGGGTTTATGTGGATCAACAATACTCCAGTGCTGTGTGGTTCCTGCTTCAATGTTAGCTAATATTCATGCACAGTGGAAAAACAAAACATATGGAAGCTAAGCGTGCCCCCCCAGCCCCGCCCCCAGGTCTTTAAATCACAGACGTTCTGGACTAATCCGGAGGGTAAACTGTGCTCACCATCATACTGATAAGGGATATTGTATAGCAGGGGTAAGGAACATGTGTCTTCCCTCCCCCCGTTGCTGGCTAACAGCTCCCGTCATCCGTGACCATTGTCCATGATGGCTGGGGCCGATGGGAGCGGGAGCCCAGCAACAGCCAGAAGGCCACAGCTTTGCTCTAGAGTGTCTCAGATGGATAGATGAATAGGCCTGTATGATAGATTTGAGCCAACAGATCAAATTCACCTCGCCGCCATCCACCCTGCAGCTCTCATTCCTCTCTGCTGCGTCTCCGTCACCAACTTCCTTCTCAATCCTCTTTCTGCCAAAAGCATATCAGTGTGTGAGAATTTCCTTCTAGTCAACCTCACTTCCTTCAGTTGGGATTAGCAGGTGTCAGTTGCGCTAGGTTGAAACCCGTCCTCCAACTTCTCGAAAGTTTTCTTTCCCTGTGGAAGAAGCTTCGGTCTTTCTTATCCTCAGGGCACTTCAGAATTTCAATGGGTTCGGGGTGGAGCTTACCTTCTCATTGCAAAGTGGCGGTGTGCATGCGCACATGCATGCCCTTTTCTTCCCATTAAATTTTTTTAATGCTGTGATGTCACTTCGGCTGCCCACATGTCCTGATTTGGGGGGAAAAAGACTTGTGGGAAGAGTGGCTTCCTAATGTCCTCCCCTTGGCTTTAACTGAAGTAGAGGAAACTGGGGAGGCTGGCTACTGAGCAGCTGAAGTCAGTGCACTCACTGAAGTCAGTCCTTCCTTTTACCAAATCTTTCTCTACGGATTTCTTTCAAAACTTGTTTTGTAAAGAATTTTTTTTTTTTTTTTTAAAGACGACATAACAGCTGCCAGGCTGGCTTCACAGCTTATAGGAAAGCCTAGCCAAATATCTCTTGTGGTTTTCGGGAAGTGCTGGTACCTGAGAAGACTGCAGAATGCAAACCACCAGAGAGATGATTTGCACAATGAATGAACACTGTTCCCGCTATATGCGGGGGCAGATTTGCTTCCTCCACCACCCCTCATTTGGGGAAGACGAAAAGTGATTCGGTTCAGGGGGAAGGAAATAGGTCCCTTGGCCATTGTTGGCCAATCAGAATTGGGGGAGCATGCTTAAAAGCCAGCTCCATGCCCGATTCTTCCTCTTTGCTCTTTTGCTGCACGAGGGGTAGTTGCAGTCCAGTGTTCATGCTTCTGGGCTGATGCCGAAGCCTTCGGAGGCAAGGGCAAAGAAGTGGGGGGAGCAATCTGGCCTTCAGGCCTTTCAACTGTGGCTTCTCATGCCCCAGCATCAGTACCGGGGCACGCAGCTCTAGCTCTTCATTGGGGGGCTCATCCCTGGTGGCCCTGCTCGTGGGCTCTAGCGGCGGCAGTGTCTGCTTTTGGGGGGGGCTCCAACCCCCCCTTAGTTCCACTTGGTGGCCTGTGGCGAGTGGGTTGGGCGTAGCAGCAGTCTGTGTTCAGCTGGCTCTACTTCGGGGGATGCAGTAGGTCTTTTGGGCGCGGCCCTGCCCCATTTGCCCCCCTCCTACAGTTAGATACCCTTCAGTTACTACCAGCATTGTTGTTGCTGTGATTGTCATTAATTTTAGTGTTCATATTATTGTTGTTACTGTTTTAATTGCTCCCTTGGGAATTTTATTGGTGTTCCCCAGGGCCTGCATGTAGCCATGCCTCCTAAGAAGGTCAAACGAAAGAAAGGAGTGAAGGTCATTAAACCAAGGTTCCAAATGCCCCCCAGAACTGGCCCTCTCATCCAACAACAAGGAAGATATGGGGGCACTTCGGGACCTCGTAGCTAGAATCGAATGGGATTCCAGGCTCCAGAGGGCCCGGCGACGGGTCCTACCTCCAAGGCTCCAGCTAAGAAATCTGCTAGAATAGCATCCAAAGCTAACCTTATGCTCAATCTTGCGCTTGCAAGGAACGTGACTGAGGTGCCTTTGGTCCCTGACAGCGGTGCGCAGGTGACACTAGCAGCTCCAGTTTTGCAGCCCAGAACATGGTTACATGTGTGTGGTTCTTGTCCCCACGTAGCCTCATCTTCCTTGGACATCTGTAGCTGTAGCTTCTTGGCAACTACCATTGGCGCAACAATTTACTTCTTTGTCCTTGCCATTAGGGGTATATCAACAGGGCGACACTTCTCTCCTGCTAGGCAATCGCTTGATGCAGGCCATGTGGGAGAAGATATGGTGAGGAGAATACATTGATCTTTTCTCGCTTCTCTTCCAAGAACCGGAAGTGAAGCCTAAGGAGGGCAAGGACTTGAAGGACAAGGAAGCAGCCAAGAAGAGGAAGGTTGATCATATTTGGCCCAATGTGTATATACTGTGTATATGGGGGTAATGAATTAGGCGTATCCGTCCAGGGCTTTGTCTGTGATAAAGTACCAGGACATTATACACAGGGCCTCCCATGACTTCTCAGGTACCACATGGTTGTGATATGATGAGAATTTCAGGTAACAGGTGGCACTCGACTCCACCATGTGATGGGACATTGAGCATCAGGGTCTGTGGTTGCGCTGCATGACCCCTGCCAGGCCTGTTTTTGGTGACAGGGCAGATTGTGGACATCTTTTGGTGCGGGCACAAACATCAGTCCCCGGCTCTGGCCAGGGCCCCTGTGGGTTCAATGCCAGTAGGTCTGCTGGGCCTTCAGCAAGTCAAGTCGCTGCACCCGCCAACCTTGCCAGTTTAAGTATGCCTATGGCATCTGTGGTGCAGCCCATCCCAGTGTCTCCTTTGGGAGGGTTTGGCGGGCAAAGCAGTCAGGTAGGGACAAGTCCCAACACAAACGTGGCTCGGGCAGCAAAGGAGGTTCGCTGCAAAGCTAGTAGCCCATAAAGTTGCCCCCCTTGGCATGGCTGCTTGACATAGGTGCATTCTAATGGTCAGGGTTTGCTGAGGGATTTAGGATCCCTTATGCTGGACCCAGGCTATCTGTTTCTTCCCCAAACCAGGCCTCGGTGAGGGATTTGGCTGTGTGGTCTTGGCCAAGTTGGCCAAGGAAATAGCTGCACTCTGGATTTCCAGCCCTTATCATAGGCCTCCCTACCTTGAGCTGTGTGTTTCTCCCCTGGGTGTAGTCCCCAAGAAGTAGCCAGGGGAATATCGCCTCATCCATAAGCTATCCTTCCCCAAAGGGGGGTTGATTAATGATGGCATTCCAAAAAATGTTATATTAAATATTACATTAATCCATGTCTGTGTCCCGAGTATTCCTTTCGGTGTGGGGGCAAAGGACACTGTGTGTGGGTGGAGGGGGGGGGTAAGCCTAGCACCAGGAAAGTAGGATAAATTCCACAAAAACCTCATGATGTCTTTGCAAGAGAAATTTTCAGCAAACATCTCGTGTCTGACTTTTCCCTCTCAGCACTCAGAATGTGAACATTCCATGACATCATAGTAGTCCCACCAATTAATGAATAGGCTTCTTCTCCCCCCTCCCTCCCAGAAAACAGAATAAAACCAACAGAAAGCAATAGATATGCATTCTTTGAGTATCTTGTCATTTTCTGCTTTAGTTGGAGAGGACAATCATTTACAGCCTGCTGTATTGTTTTGTTACTTTTTTGAACTGTATAGAAGAGGAGAATATTGTTGTAAGAGACAGAGATCCCCTGCACTTTGCAACTCAACATCATGCTCATGATGCAATATCAGGGCCCCAATCCAACTAATGTATATGTACTGCCCTCAAGTTGATTCCGACTTATGGAGACTCTATGAATAGGGTTTTCATGAGGCTGAGAGGCAGCGACTGGCCCATGGTCACCCAGTGAGCTTCATGGCTATGTGGGGATTCGAACCCTGGTCTCCCAGGTCGTAGTGCAACACCTTAACCACTACAACTCCTCTTCTGTAATTCAGGAATGGCTAAAACATGGCCTTGGTTCACATGTGTCACCAAGAAACCCATGAGAGCTTGAGAAATGTGAAGCAATGATTATTAACTACTTTGACAAAAGATGCAGATCTTAATGTTAAGGTTGTTCAGCATGCCTTTAAAAGGCACAGAATTATTTTATGGTGGTAGTACAGCTTGGCAAGGCATTGCGGCAGAAAACAACATTAAACACTGGTAACATCTTTTTGCTTTAATCTGAAATTATAATGCAGATTATAGCATTCAAGCCTTTTGTGAGCAATGCTGTCTTTATTGCAGCTAATACCTGTTTACAGATAAGAGGTATATTTCTTAGGAAATAAATAAATAAACAAACAAACCACAACATTTCCATTCCCCCCCTTCTGAATTACATCATCTTCTTCAGACATAGAGTGACCTTTTCTGCATTTATGAATTTCTCGAGAGCTGCAGCAGCCACAAAGATATAACAGTGAGGAATTAATTCAACATTATTTCACCACCAATAAGCCAAATGAAATCAAGCTTTTCTTTTCACTTCGTACTTTCATAAGCAAGAGAACCATATTTATTGCTAAAATATCTTCTTGTCGCTATACATGCAGGGTCACTGCCCTCACCCTCAAGAGACCCAACAGCCAGTGATTGGTTAGAAATAGGGGTGCTTAACGAATTTGAGCTTTGCTAATCTGGATATGAACTGACCTGGTCTGTGTCTCCTGGACTAATGTGCAAATTGGAAATTAGTTATTCACCAACTTTCACACTTCCCAAATGTTCTGGTACAGTTTTAGTTTTTTTTAAAAAAATGTATTTGAACAAAAATCTAAACATACATATTAAAATATTGAAAAGCAGTTCTCAACAGTTTATTAAAATAATCTATAAACAGTGTAAAACAAACACAAATTTCCATGTGGACACTTTTTTAAAAAAGCACAGATTAATACATTAAAGGGGATTGAATGGGTTTACGGTTAAGCACATGCAAAAGTGTGAAAGTTACAATCCAGTCTCTCCTCATGAAAAGCCACCACTTGAATCAAAGTGGATTTAAACCCCTCCTGGCACTGACAAAATAGGAGGGGTTGATTTAAATACAACTGCAATTTCATTCTTTCACTTTTCTTGCTTGTTTTTTGCACTTCATTCCTTTTGTCCAAATGCCACTGAACCAGTTTATATACTCAGAGATTCTAATTTTTAATCTTACTCAGTTCTCTCAAATCATTAGGCAATGTGCCAAGTACGTAGTGTTCAATTGGCTTGCTTCATTTTTCTGCATGTTAAATAACCACTGTCCACATTTTCTTGCCTTTACATTAAAACACCACCCTAAGATGAAGAGTGATCTAACCAATTGCAAGCCTACCATCTTCATTGGCATTAGGGCCTGTGAAGCAGTTTGGGCAAAATGCTGACTTGAGAGCAGTACACATTGTGCTCATTTATGGTGCATATATTTTTCTTCACAATAGTTTTGCCAATTTAGGAGAAATGTCAAAAATCCATTATTTTGTGCATCACAAACCAGGGTTAATTCCCATTTATGTTGCCATCAAGTATCTATTTTTAGTTTGTGCGCTTTATAAGAGGGATTTTATCTTGTCAATCCAACTACTTTGAACTTTTAAGTCTTTCTCTCTCTCTCACACACACACATTAAAAAGATCTTCAAGCAACAATTTGATCTATCCTAAACCAAAACCTTGCCCAAAGATCTCCTCCACATAATATTATTTGATGCTTCCTGCACTGAGCAGGGGGTTAGACTTGATGGCCTTATAGGCCCCTTCCAACTCTATAATTCTCTATAAAAAGATTTTTCCCCAAGCAATTGTTGAGTTTTGGTTGCCGGTGACTTGACTCAGACATCAACAGTATCTGTTTATCTAGATTCTCCTCCACCCCTCCGAAAATCCCAAAAATGCTTGGTAGCAAGCGCAGCAGAAAGGCCAAAAGTAAAATCTGTAGATCTGTCATAACCCACCAATGCCATTTGGGAACAAAGGGTTTCAGAGTATATTTAGGGCTTGAAACTTCTGACACAAGAGATAAAGCTACATCACAGAGTTGGCGTAAAGCTAAATACACGCGGACTGGAAGGAGCAGCACAGACGTACTTTCAGACACGTTGACTAGATAGCTGGAGAGGAAGGGAGAAGAGAACTGCAAGGTCACAGGAAGGGCCAGACTGAAACCCTCATAATCAAGGGATGCAAAGAATCCAGAAGTGACTGGTTCAAGTGCAGGGGCTGCTGTAAACCCTGGCCTGGGGGAACAGATCCTCTCTGAGAACAAGGTGGCATTACAACAGCGGCTGGGAATATCTGCCCCATAGGCCTAATTAGGCTGGGTCATAATTTGGCCTGAAAAGCAGTTTTTCCTAAGCCATACGTAACGCAGGGGTAAGGAACCTTTTCCAGCAGTTTTCCAACCTTTTCCCATCTTTCGATTTCTGTCTCGGCAACTGACAAGTCTGAAGTATATTAACTACTTTATTATATTGCTTTTCTCCATTAGAGTGCCACATTTGAAGGACTGGGGAGAAATGGCAGGAAAATGCATATGCAAACCCAATGTGATAAGTATTGATTGGGAAGGAAATGTAATTGCTGGTTCCTCCACATGTTAATAATACTGTCACAGTATTTTTTGGCAAACATTTTATTGATTTTGTTCAGTACAAGTGACACATACAGATCTTTTTACTAAGTACATCACACATACATTATTTTAGTGCTCCTTACGCTGCCTTGTAGGGTAATCTGGTGGTGGTATCCCTGCGCTAAAGTTGGGGAGCTCAGAGATATTGTCTTGCCTAAGGGCAGCTCCTGAGCTGAAATTTGAAGTGGGTAGCTGTTTGTCAGTCATGCTTTTCACCATGGCAGTGCACTAGCCCTACAAAGCACTATGTACCCTAGCACACTGTTCTTCAATCTTGGTCCCCAGATGTTGTTGGACTTCAACCCCCATCATCCCCAGACAGCATGGTCAATGGTCAGAGATGATGGGAGTTATAGTCCATCGACATCTGAGGACCCAAGATTGAAGAACAGTGCCCTAGCCAATCTGACACAGGCCTTAAAAACATACACTTTATTCACACTGGATCCCATCTGGGGCCCCTCCACAGCTGTTGTTTTTTGCAGGTGTATCCTGCAACATCTCATTGCTGCAATAACAGTGGTGGGTTCATACTGGACCATCCACACAGCATTCTTGCTTTGTTAGTTGCTTTGCTCTTCTTCCGCAATGTTACTGCATGACTGCCATCTGGAGCAGCAGTAAAATAAAATAAACTGGAACATTTGCGGTACAAAAAGTTATAGGATTTCAGCAGGAAGTTACAACACATGCCCTGACTGGAAGCAAAGCTGTTTGTTTGCAGTCACAAATACTGCTGAAAGCAGAACCACATATAAATGTCCCAGTACCATCATGAGAACAAATAATCATGAATGTACTATACAACTAACAACTGGAGGGCTCCTGGAACTAAAGCCAGGAACCTCAAAGTTTGGGGCTTGGCCCTTGCTTAGGGAGCTACCTGTGCTGTTGAGTGGTCAAGTTTTAAAATCCTTCTCAAACATCAAATTTCTCTAGCAATTGGCAAGCAAGGTGTGGCCTCCTTATTAATTGGTCAAAGTATAAATCCTAGGATCCTGGTCTCCAGTCTGTATCCTGGTAAACATAAAAAGGCATTTTGCCACCTGTACTTAAGACAATAGCCCCAGCCAGGAATTGACTGTAGTAAGCTTAGGATGGAGAGCATACACCAAGTTCCTGGTAAGTTTATCTTCAGGCTCATCCCGGTCCTGACTAGTCCACTGTCTTCTACAAGAACCATTGAAAGAAATGAGATTCATGTTACTGTCTTAATGAACCTACATGCAGAAGCGCCTTTAGGAGCATGATGTCTGATGAAATCCTAATGCAAGCAAGTCACATCAGGCTACTTGTGTGAGTAACAATTCCTGGGATGAACCTAATTCCTTTTCAGAAAGAGTCATCATGGGCTGTTGCACAAGTGCTGCATTCAGATCATTGCCCATTCCCAAATGTTGTAAAGTAAGGATGCATGACAAATCCAATCTTTAAAAAATCTGACAGGAACTAACCTGATTCACACCAATATGTGAATAGGAATATTGTCATTCACTGGCTACTGCACTTCCCAAACACAGTTCTAAGCTCCAAAAAGCATCTCAAAGCATGACTGAAAACATGTACTTTAGGAAAGCATATTCTGAGATAAAATGTGCATTTTAGTGCATTTTTTAAATAAAAAAAATCAGATTGATGAAGAAATGGGATAGAAAATGCTTACAGGATGCATGCAAAAGTAACATGAACTAGGTAGATTCACCCATCCCTACTGTACAATTTTTACAAACCAAAGGAGAATGCTCAGCCTGCTTATGTTTATAATGCACTTTCTTAAAACAACAAACTGCCAAACTCCTCAGCAGTGCATGAAAGCTTAACATAGCCATGCATTCTGCACCAGCATGTGTGGAAACACAATGCGTTAGAATGTATTGCAGCCTAACCAAAAGAAAGGGAAAGTTCTTAACCACTTTCCCATGAAACTCTCCCTCTGTGTCCTCTGCATTTGCTAATAGATGTATGCAGTCTTTTTCAACACAGAAATAGAATTTTTTATGAAGCACCTTGTGGCAAATTTGAAATGCTGGCCTGGGGTCCCCAACAACACATAATTCACTCCACTAGGTGGAGGAGATGGAGTTTTGACATCTATTCCTCTAAACTCATTATTGACCTGGGGGAAAATGCTTGCCTTAAGCAAGTTTTAATGAAGACTCTGGTTCAGTTGTTGCTGTAGCACTAAATGCAATAATGAGAAACAAACCACTTAGCAGCAACAGACCCAGGACCTGTATATAACCTGAAAAGTCAGTTTCTTGGGGATTCTTTCCAGATATGAAGCTGACATCCAAAAAGAAATTTAATTACCTTGCTCACTAATTTGTTTCATATAACTCAGTCAAGCTCACTGATCTGACATATTCAAACGTCATTTCCAGAACAAAATAAAATGCTATACTCTGGGGGTGAATAGAGGTGACCATTTAGTTACTAAATAGTAACTTGCCACAATGCATCCCTAAGCCATGTAAACCTTTCCGACTGCAATGTGACTCCTTCCCATGCCTGAGCCATGTGGCTCCTAAGTCTCGAATATTCAGAGCCAACCTAAGTCTACTGGCTGCCTAAAGTGAAGGATCAAAGCAGGCTACCCACCACCACCACCACCAGTCTACATATTCGAGTTAGCCTTCTTCTTTGGTATGCAGCTTGGGAGCACTTGTAAGATGGGCATTGCCTTCCAATGCCAATTGCTTGGGGTAGCACCATATTGGAGGGCTTCCCCCCATTCCACCGCTGAGATGGAGAGTTTAAGGCCTAGGGTTATTTTCAATTTGTTCAATTTGTTTAAATGAAACTCCAAATTCCCTACCTGAGAGCTGGTATATCATAGAAGCTCGGAGACTGAGCCACAAATCTAGAAATCCCAAGCAGGATCAGATCTCGCCTTAGACATGGACACAATAAGTGGCTTTAGGCAAGCCACTATACTCTCAGTCTTGGCTCTCCATCTTGTTGCAGGGATCACTGAGATAACTTATGTGAAGCACTCCAAATAATCTTAAGAACTGTAAATGTTAGGTGTTGTTACTATAATCACCATCATTGCCATTGTTATTCAGCCTACCTCATCACAGGGCTGACCTAGCAAATTTTTCCTAAGTAGACACCAAATAGACCAAATGAACAAACAAGGAGTACCCTGTATGTCTTAGAAGTTAGAAGTATATTTCACTGATGATGACAGAACTTATTGTCAGTGGTCCCTCTAACCCTCATTCATAATCAAGATGCTTATAAACCAAGACCCTTCCAGAAAGGAGAAGACATTTGAAAATCAGGCTATAGTCTGGATAGAGGGAGACAGGGACCATCTGCCTAACGTAGAGCATAAGTTTACAGTGAGTAGATTAAGAACTTGTATGTTTAAGGCCTATCTGCAGCCTATAGCTAATGTTTGTTCGGGGAAGATGCCGACCTTTGCAGCTGAGAGTTCTACAGGCAAGTGTCCACCAGACACAAATTCTAAGGGGAAAGATTAAGAAGACAACAGCCAAAGGGTTTTTTTTAAAAGCACAGAACAAAAAGAGTTAGTGTTTAGCAGTGGTCTCAAGAGGAGAGGAACAGAGAATTTGAACTTGCTTACATCACTGTAAATGTTACAGCTATATCACCCAAATCATTGTCATCTCAGTTCAAATGACTGAATTTCTCTTGTCCTAAACACATCCAGTGTACTTACTTCATTTGTAAAGGCAAGTCAATCATTCTTCAGAAATTTTATGTAAGTTTGATCAAGGAATTCTTATGCAGAGAACAATTTGAAAGACTTGTACATATGTGAGAGAATGCACCATTTGTTTCAATAGCATAAACAAAAGATCCACATGTTGTAAAGAACAGTTTGGACTTGCCCAGTCTTCAACCTTGCTTAAATTTACTGAACATTTAATCACTAATCCTTCTAATGCAACCTCTACATCAATTTGCTTATTTTTAAAAAATATATAGTTAAGCAATTCTATTGATTTTGAGGTTGCAAACCATTTCTCTCTGGTTGGTCTAAAATCAGATTCTACTGGGTGATTCCAGTAAAAATAGAACTGAGTCATGTGTCTATCTATGCGTTATCTGTGTATATCGATCAAAGAATGAGGTGGCGGGAGGGGAGGAGATTTCTACTTTCAGTAGACATTAATGTCAAAAAGACTAGAGTTGCCATCTGCTGGAATGTGCAAAGAATGACAACTGACATAGCTTAAAATCTTGCAAGGGGGTGGGCAATATGCCCAGAGCTTTGCTAAAGACTACCAAACATTTCAAAAGAAATATCATTTCCAGGAATCTTTGGAAGTGTAAGCATTCCTTTACATGTTTTTTATCCAAAACCTTTTGCAAGAGCACCCTTATTTTCTCATGAGCATCTATGGTACTTTCCCCATCTTTTTTAAAAAATGTATATATTTCAGCCAACCTTTGACACATGAGGTTTGCTGTTTAAAATTTGACTTCAGCTAGTTGTTGAAGTTTCTAAGGTTTTCTGCACTGATTTTTGATGTTTTAACTGCCACCATTTTTATTGTGACGGATGGGTCTTTTCCAATTGGTTTTACTCTGTCTGATGTATTTTATACTTCCATTGTAAGCCATTTTGATTGTTTGAACAGAAAAAAAGCAGGAAATAACTAAGCTACATTAAATGTTGAGCTACACTTTCCCCCTGCTTATACCTGCTGCTGGCCCAGCATGTTTGAAGGACCATAGCTCTAGGGCAAGAGGATTGACGCTCAGTGGCAGAACACATGCTTTCCATGCAAATGCTTTCAGGTTTAATCCCTGGTATGCCCCAGTTGGGCTCAAAGAAGCCCCCTGTCTGAAACCCTAGAGAACCACAACCAGGCAGTAATGAGCCAGATGGGCCAATCACTTGGCTCAGTATAAGGCAGTACACTCCTAACTCTCACTATTTGAAAAGCAGAATTGTGACCATCGAACCTGAAAGAGTAACCATTTAGTTCTCCCGGAAGGTACAACATAGGCAAGAAAAGTTCCCTAACTGAAGCAAAAAATGTTTCTATAGGGATATGGAAGCTTTTTTACATAGGACTAAAACCCAATTAGAGGGCCAGTGTGGTATAGTGGGTAGAGTGTTGAATTATGACCTGGGAGACAAGGGTTTGAATCCCCGCACAGCCATGAAGCTCCCTGGGTGACCTTGGGCCAGTCACTGCCTCTCAGCCTCAGAGGAAGGCCATGGTAAACCCCCTCTGAATACCACTTACCATGAAAACCCTCTTCATGGCGTCGCCATAAATCGGGATCGACTTGAAGGCAGTCCATTTCCATTTTGCATGGTTAATGTTAGAGAGCCAGTGTGGCGTAGTGGTTAGAGTGTTAGGCTATAACCTGGGAGACCAGACTTCAAATCCCCACCCAGCCATGACGCTCACTGGGTGACCCTGGGCCTCTTGGCCTCAGAGGGAAGGCAATGGTAAACCACCTTTGAATACTGCTTACTGTGAAAACCCTGTTCATAGGGTCGCCCATAAATCAGAATCAACTTGGCAGTACATTTACATTTTAAAACCCAATTAAATACCTAAAGACAAAACAATGAACATGGATATTTGGTGTCAATTTTTTCCCCTATCACTGGCAACAACTGCACACATTTTTCTGCTCAAATGTGATCTGCAGTTCAGAATATATTTCTCACACCCTCCTTGGGCACTTCTAGACTGTTGCTATTTTGGGGTAGCATTCAGTCACATACAAGCAAATTCTAGCTGCACAATTTCTAGTTGAGTGGCAGGTTTTGCACAACAAACCCACTTCCCCAAAAGATCTGACTTTTTGTGATAAGGAAAGTGACAGGAGAATGTATGGAAAAGTGTGGGATAATACTTGCTTTAGAGTAATGTCATCTAACCTTCCTGCAAAGAAATCAGAGTGAATGGTCATTTAATAGCCAGTGTTGTCTAATTTCCCCGCAAACAAATCAGGATGAATGCTCAATAAAAACAGGTCATCTGGAAGCACCCCTTGTAACAGGCAAGAGAATGCAATAACAAGCTTGGGTTTTTGTTTTGTTTCCTAAATATACACCAACTCCCACACTCTTTTGTTGTATACAGTCTTGATGAGAGTAATGCAAGCCTCTCCAACATGGCTCAGAAACACCTGAGGACGGCAGGAAGAAAATGAATGAAGAGAAGAGATGATTACCTGACACTTTCACTAGTTAGCTGTATCTGAATTTCTGATTAGTGCACCTCAAATGAACATCAATACTGGGTTGGAATGGGGAAATTATAATAAAGAAGGGAAGGAGAGCATCTTCTATTGCATGATAGCACGGCATACTGTTTTCTCTTGAAATTGAAGAACACTGGCATCTGGGAGAGAGGGACAGCTTAAAAAGGACCCGTTTAAGTCTCAGCCCAGCTTTGGAATCCTCCAGGCAAGCTACAGTCTTCTTCCAGCCTGTATTCCCATGCTGTGAAAGAAGGATAACAGCGAGCTGTGCCACTCTCACACAGTTATGGCAAGAAAGGGTAAGATAATGGCTGGAAAGTATTTTACAGAGTAAGAAGTGATCTATAATGAATGCCAGGGCAGTGAAACAGGTGATGAAAAGACAAGTGCGGATTACTGTTTCCTTTTCTCTGTTTTCAGTGTTGGACTAATCTGCAAATTGTGAAGTGGAACATTTTTTTAGACATGAAGTCTGTTCGTTCTAAAATGATCCCTCAGAGCCAGCAATCTGCTGTAAAAATAGGGTTTCCAAGTGTACCCATTACTTCCCCTCTGAAGAAGGGCTTCCTCCATTCATTCTGAAGTGGGGAGTTCTCTCTACAGGCTTGGTAAGCATGGAGATGAACCCATTTCATTGGGAAATCTGCATGTGCCAAACACCAGCACAACCCATTTGGGGCTCTGATTCAAAGTGATTGTTGATATAAGCAGCATGAGGATTTTTTTCTCTTTTCAAGTTGTTCATTCTGGTTGTCGTGACATTTATGTCAGAGTTATATGCAACAAGAGGATAAAACCTGTTGGATAAAAATAAGTTTTTTATGTTACAGATGCACTGTCGGTTTCGTCTCTTACTTACATTGTTGACCTTAAAAAAATTAATTCCTGAAGAAGCTTGAAACAAGCAGTTCCCATTTCTTATCCATTTAGGCTTAGTTTATTATATTTCCTTATTAAAAGTTCTATCTTATTGCATTGTGGCAGAATGACTGAAATGAAGAAATATACAGCAAGATATATTAATAGGTCATGGTATATGGATATTGCAAAAAAGACAGCTATGTTTTAATCAAAGTGATGAAATCAGTTCAGCATAACCTTGGCATGAACTAGTATTAAGATTGAGAAGGTCTCAGGATCTACTCCCCTGGGGATTTCAAACCATTAAAACATTCCCAGAGCACCCTTTCCCAGCCTGGTGCCGTCAAAATGTTTTGGACTATAATTCCCATTAGTCACAACTGATGGGAGTTTTAGTCTAAAATATCAGGAGGGCGCTAGGGAAGGCTGACATAGACCTATTTGGGACCATACTTATATATTGTATTGCCTGATTCATTTCTTCACTCTAGTAACCTTTTTCAGCAACAAGTACAACCACAATGGCCTTTAATTCAATTTTGAACACTACATTACACAGAACAATTAAGTAGCAGGCGCCAAGCAGCCAGCAAAACAGGAAATGGTTTATATCTCTCAACTTAGTAGAAAGAAAAGAAGCATTAATGTTGCCTCCTTTGCCAGTGATGAAATGCATAGTGCAATGTCCCAAAATTAAATTAAGCTTCAAACTCAGGGTGGGTTCACAGGGCACTGCAATTTTTTACTCCCACAGAGTGTCAAACACATTTGACATTTCAGTGATTTTGGGCGTGTACATATAAGACTACTGGTGCATGTCTAGATCCATGGCTATACTTGAATTGAATTGAATTGAAACTTTGTTTTTACCCCGCCCTTTTTCCAAACTGGAACTCAGGGCGGCTTACATATAGAACTACATGTAGTTAAAAACATAGAAAAACATACAATTAAAATACAATTAAACTATGCACAACCTTAAAACCGTGAAAGGCACTTAAAAATCTAAAAACAAGTTAAAACAATACAAATAATAATATAAAACAATAAAACAAGCCTTGTAAAGCCCAATCCTAAACACCTTCTATCCCAAAAGCCTGTCGGAATAAAAAAGTCTTTACTTGCCGACGGAAGGATGGCAAGGAGGGGCCATTCGTGCCTCCCTAGGAAGGGAGTTCCAGAACCTAGGAGCAGCCACCGAGAAGGCCCTATCTCGCGTCCCCACCAATCGCACTTGCGAGGGTGTTGGGACTGAGAGACGGGCCTCTCCTGAGGATCTCAACTCCTGGGCAGGCTCATATGGGGAGATACAGTCTGACAAATAGCCTGGACCTGGGCCGTATAGGGCTTTAAAGGTCAAAACCAGCACTTTGAATTGTGACTGGAAATACTTGGAAGTTATATATAAATCCCATGCTGCCTGATTTTATTGTGGAGGGTTTTTGGGGGGAGGGCCTGGTTTTTGACCACATAGAATGAACATGCCCATAGTGAAACACTGTATGCACATCTCCTAATTTCTCATGCTGCCATAAAACATCTTCTGAAAGTGTGTACATTACAGTCAAAGTAAAGAGGATTTGTGTGCATTTAGTCTGGGCTGACAAACAAATTAACAGCAAGTCCAAATGTTCACATGGAATACCAGCCAAGAACAAATCTTGCAGTCTAATCTATGCTTGTGTGACTGCAGGTCTTATGTCTGGAGAGTCCTGGTGCAGGTTCAAGCTTAGAAATTACTTTTGGTTCCCTTGCAGTTTTGAATTTGAAAAAAAATGAAATGGACTGCCTTCAAGTCGATTCCGACTTATGGGTGACCCTATGAATAGAGTTTTCATGGTAAGTGGTATTCAGAGGGGGTTTACCATTGCCTTCATCTGAGGCTGAGAGGCAGAGACTGGCCCAAGGTCAGCTTCATGGTTGTGTGGGGATTCGAACCCTGGTCTCCCAGGTCGTAGTCCAACACCTTAACCACTATACCCCCTTTTTATAGTTCCCAAATCTGAAACAAACTGATTAAGAGTAGAAGTCCGTCCGTTTATTTCAAACTACTTGCTTGTTTTACATATTCCATCTCAAATGGTACTCTCAATAGTTATGGATAAATACGAGGGTAGAGGCAAGGAGTGCCATTAACTGAAATAAAAGACAATAAGAGTCCAAAAATGGCTTTGACCTATGCAGTTTTTTCCTTCTTAGTTTTTTTTTAAAAAAAAACCTTTCCCAAAGATTTGTATTTTGTTTCATTCCCAGCAGCCTTCTATTTTAACTTTTTAAGTGTCTTCTGAAAATGTTTTTTCACAACAAACATGCTTTTTTTGCAACAATTAACCTTTGTTTTTATTGTATTTTAATTTTTTTAATTCTATGATTGTTGTTGTTTTAAACAGGTTGTCAACCACTTTGATGTTTTTAAAGAAATAGTGGTATACAAACATTTTTATAAGTAATCTTGGATGAAACAGATTATCTTGACCCATCCCAGTCTGGGTTCAGGCCTGGTTATGGGACTGAATCGGCCTTGGTCGCCCTGATGGATGACCTTTATTGGGAGAAGGACAGGGGGAGTGTGACCCTGTTATTCTTACTTGATCTCTCAGTGGCTTTTGATACCATTGACCATGGTATCCTTCTGGGCTGACTTGGCGAGATGGGTATTGGAGGCACTTACAGTGGTTCCAATCCTATCTCCAGGGTCACTTTCAGAAAATAGCATTGGGTGACTGTCTTTCGGCCCCCTGGCAGTTGTGCTGTGGGGTGCCGCAGGGAACCATCTTGTCCCCCAGTCTGTTTAACATCTATATGAAGCCCTTGGGAGCGGTCATCAGGAGCTTTGGGGCAAGGTGTCAGCAGTACGCTGATGATACCCAGCTCTATTTCTCCGTAACATCTGAATCGGGAGAGGCCGTGCAAGCCCTGGACCAGTGCCTGGACTCGGTGATGGGCTGGATGAGAGGCAATAAACTGAGTCTGAATCCTAGCAAGACGGAGGCACTGTGGGTCGGTGGTTCCCAAGTTCGGATAATTGGTCAGTTGCCTGCTTTGGATGGGGTCGTACTCCCTCTGAAAGAGCAGGTCCGTAGTCTGGGGGTGCTCTTGGATTAATCTTTGTCGCTAAAGGCCCAGGTGACCTCTGTGGCTAGGAATGCCTTTTACCAGCTTTGGCTGGTAAGACAGCTGTGGCCATTTCTGGACCAGGATAGCCTGACCACTGTTGTCCACACACTGGTCACCTCCAGGCTGGATTACTGTAATGCGCTGTATGTGGGGCTGCCCTTGAGGTTGGTCCAGAAGCTGCAGCTGGTGAAAAATGCAGCGGTGAGACTGCTCACTGGGGCAGGGTATCACCAAGATGTCCCCCCGCTGCTGAAAGAACTGCACTGGTTGCCCATTTGCTACCAGGCCAAGTTCAAGGTTCTAGTTTTGGTGTACAAAGCCCTATACAGCTTAGGACCAGGATACCTGAAAGACCGTCTTACCCCTTATATACTCAGTTGAGCACTGTGCTCTGCAGGTGAGGGTCTCCAGCAGATACCATCTTTTCAGGACGTTCGTTCTGCACAATACAGGAAACAGTCCTTTAGTGTGGCGGCACCTACCCTGTGGAATTCCCTCCCCTTAAATATTAGGCAGGAGCCATCTCTGCTATCTTTTTGGTGCCTTTTGAAGACGTTCCTCTTTCAACAAGCCTTTTAAGTAGAGACCTTATCCCAGTCTGCGCCTGTGTTGGAATTGCTTTTTAATATGTTTTTTTAATAATATGTTTTTAACCCCTTTATAAAATATGTTTTTAAATTTTTTAATGTTTTTAATGTTGTTTTGTTTTAATGTATTTTAAGGTCTGCTTTTATGATGTTTTAAAGTGTTTTTAGAATTTCTCTTTGCTTTCCTGGGCTCCTACTGAGAGGAAGGATAGAAATAAAATAATAATAAAATATTTGAGTCATGTGGAGCAGAACAAGTTTCACTGAAGATTTTGTAGGTTATGTGTACATTACAAATGTGAACCCGTTTCAGTTCCGTTAACTGACCCAACTCTCATCCAAGGAGCCTCAAGGATTGAAGTTATCTCAAAGGAATGGGAATATGTAACAAATAATTTCCCACAATCTCACAAAGCTGTGATATGAAGGGTTGTCTGAGAGAAGCCGTGACAATTACAACCAATTTAAAGTAGAGGCACGCTTAGACATTGCAACATGACACCACACTCCTTGCATCTCCGTATTTGATCCTCATAATGTGGATATTACGAATGACAACTGAAACACCTATATAAAGTGGGATGGGTACCACCTGTGCTATTTGTTAACAAACTTTGAATGCCTGTATTAATTGCATGACTGACTGTGGTCCTTTTCTTAAGTATGAATTATGTTGGTTGCTAGCATGCAAATAGGTCTGAGACAGCAATGGGGAAGAAATGAAATTCAGTTCACATTTAAAGCCAAATCTATCAAATTCTGAAGGTGGACACAAAAAGCGATACAAGCAAGAGAGGCTCTTATAAAGTGAAAATACAAATGTCACAGGTGTGACACCTCTTTACCCTGGCTTGTGACACCTGAGGTAGATAGATAGATAGATAGATAGATAGATAGATAGATAGATAGATAGATAGATAGATAGATAGATAGACAGATAGATGATAGATAGACAGAGAGATAGATAGAGAGATAGATAGATAGATAGATAGAGAGATAGATAGATAGATAGATAGATGATAGATAGATAGATAGATAGATAGATAGATAGATAGATGATAGATAGATAGATAGATAGATAGATAATAGATAGATAGATAGATAGATAGATAGATAGATAGATAGATAGATAGATAATAGATAGATAGATAGATGATAGATAGATAGATAGATAGATAGATAGATAATAGATAGATAGATAGATAGATAGATAGATAGATAGATAGATAGATAATAGATAGATAGATAGATAGATAGATAGATAGATAGATAGATAGATAGATAGATAGATAGATAGATAGATAGATAGATAGATGATAGATAGATAGATAGATAGATAGATAGATAGATAGATAGATGATAGATAGATAGATAGATAGATAGATAGATAGATGATAGATAGATAGATAGATAGATAGATAGATAGATAGATGATAGATAGATAGATAGATAATAGATAGATAGATAGATAGATAGATAGATAGATAGATAGATAGATAGATAGATAGATAGATGATAGATAGATAGATAGATAGATAGATAGATAGATGATAGATAGATAGATAGATAGATAGATAGATAGATAGATAGATAGATAGATGATAGATAGATAGATAGATAGATAGATAGATAGATAGATAGATAGATAGATAGATAGATAGATAGATAGATAGATAGATAATAGATAGATAGATAGATAGATAATAGATAGATAGATAGATAGATAATAGATAGATAGATAATAGATAGATAATAGATAGATAGATAGATAGATAATAGATAGATAGATAGATAGACAATAGATAGATAGATAGATAGATAGATAATAGATAGATAGATAATAGATAGATAGATAGATAGATAGATAGATAATAGATAGATAGATAGATAGATAGATAGATAGATAGATAGATAGATAGATAGATAGATAGATAGATAGATAGATAGATAGATAGATAGATAGATAGATAGATAAGACAGTTTTGAAAGCAACAAACAGAACTTCACTCAAGCTTGCTCTGGATCCCTATAAGGATTCCGTTAATCACCTAATACATATATAAAAACGTAATTGTGATTAACCAAACAGAGGTTTTTATTATATTAACTGCCACCTTGGTAACAGCATTTATATGTTGGCAGCTGATGAAGGCGGAAGCTGAAACGTTTTGTTAATATAATAAAAACCTCTGTTTGGTTAATCACAATTACGTTTTTATAGATAGATAGATAGATAGATATAGATATAGATAGATATATAGTAGTCACCCTATTTTCTTGATTGTAATTTGTTTTAACTGGTTTTAGTATTATACTTTTTAATTGTTGTAGTCCAACCTGGAACGTCATGCTGAAGAGCCTAAGGAATCTAAATAATAATAAATAAAGTGTATTTGGTCTGGGGTTTTGTGAGATAATACTTGTGAAAAGTCCAAGGAAACTACCGCATCCCATCATTCTGTATAATAATAATAATAATAATGATAATGATGATGATGGTGATGATGATGTAATGATGATGTCAGCATTTTGCATGTAGGTCATCTCCTTAACAGATTTTGCAGTTACACACTTGTACCTGCTATCTGAGAAGCTGCTGCTGATAATTACATCTATGTGAATGAGTGTGCATTTAGCACATTGTCAACATAAATAGGGTGATTGGAATAAGAAGGTCCATTGCTCAAAGATAGTAACACATTCAATGTGCTAATGAAGCAACGGCTTGAAAATTAATGACACTTACTGCAACTCCTTGAAGTTCTCATGGGCTAGGAATTAGTGATTTTTATGGGGCTGGGAGCAGCAGGTCAAATGCCACATTCACCTAACTTATTGGCTCCTTATTCAACCGAAATTCTTTTCAAAATCCCATTTAGCAGAGTCGCCCGTGTACTAAATGTCAGCAGTGCTCCAGATGTAAATATTTGAGAAATAACTCATTTAACTTACTACTCTTGAAGTCACCTCCCCCCCATTTCCTCTTTAAATGTTCCTTTTATGAGAAGCACCATGGTTCAGTGCACTTGGAAATTAAAGACGACAGAGTAAAGATCAAAGTTTGAATCTGTCCACTGCCAGCCATAAAGGGAAATTAAAATCACTACTCAAATTCCATTTTTATAGCTCACTGATGAACATAGCTTAGAAAAATATAAGCAGCAGAAAGCTCACTGTTGATGTACTCTGAAGAGGAAGCTCTCAACTTCTGACTTGTATCAGTCAGTAAGACGAACAAGGAATGCAAGCTCATTTAAATAAGCTAACCAAGTTCTACTCCCATTTTTGGCAGATTTGGGTATATCAATTATTCAAATGTAAACTTAACTTCAAAATTAATGTTAATACATAACACTTTTTGGGATTATCAGCCCAATACCATGCTGCTGAATTTAGTGGAGAGCAAGTCTGCCCCGCCCTGAAGGCTGGAATGAAGGCTACATTAGGAGGAACACTTATGTCTCCTAATAGGACACATAACCATTCTGGAGTTGAGGAAGTGGCTCTGTTTGAGGCAGGAGTGCTCACTCCCTTGTCCTCTTCAGCTGTGTTGTGTCAAGCCACTCTCCCTCCCTATTTTGGACAACATGGGCCTTTCTAGGATTCCTGATTGGTTGTAGCTCCTTTCTTTCCCCCTTATTCCATACTGCTTGGTGGTGGTGGTGGTCACAGTTTGGCTAAGTGGCTGGCATGGCAGGTAAGGAAGCATGCCACATGCTGCAATTGCTGTGAGTTGGAAGAGTTCAAGGTTGCCTACTCAACATGGTGGCCGAGGGGGATTTGAACCTGGATCTTTGGGGAAGGGTCTTAACTCAGTGGACAGAGCACCTGCTTTGCATGCAGAAGGTCCCAGGTTTGTTTAAGTATTTATAAGCCACGCTTTTCAGGGAAGTACACCAAGGTGACTTACAACACGGAGAGACACAATGAAAATTAAAAACCAATAAAAACATAATTAAAGACAAAACTAAAAGCATCCATAAAGACTGTGTTGGTTAGGGAGAAATTCATGTTGCAAGGGTTCAATCCGCAGCATCATCAGGTAGGACTAGAGAGACAAAAACTGGTACTAATTCCCCTCTCGGCACTGGTGAGGCCTCATCTTGAGCACTGAGTCCAGTTCTGGACACCGCACTTTAGGAAGGATGCAGACAGTCTGGGACAGGTTCAGAGGAGGGCAACAAGGATCATCAGGGGACTGAAAACAAAGCCCTATGAGCAAAGACTGAAAGAAATGGGCAGGTTTAGCCTCAAGAAGAGAAGACTGAGGGGAGATATGATAGCACTCTTCAAGCACATGAAAGGTTGTCACACAGAGGGGGGCCGGGATCTCTTCTCGGTCGTCCCAGAGTGCAGGACATGGAATAATGGGCTTAAGTTACAGGAAGGCAGATTTCGACTGAACATCAGAAAAAACTTCCTAACTGTTAGAGCAGTGTGACTATGGAACCAATGACCTAGGGAGGTGGTGGGCTCTCCAACACTGGAGGCCTTCAAGAGGCAGCTGGACAGCCACCTGTCAGGTATGCTTTAACTTGGATTCCTGCATTGAGCAGGGGGTTGGACTCGATGGCCTTACAGGCCCCTTCCCACTCTCTGATTCTATGACCCCTGCATCTGAAACCCTGGAGAGCTGGTGCCAGTCCGTGTAGACAACACTGAGCTAGATGGACCGATGGCCTGACTATAAGTATAAGGCAGCTTCCTATGTTCCTCTGTCTCCAGTCAAAGGCTAACCATTAGTCATTCGAACCACGAGATCACACTAGCTCTAACCCCTCCCCCCAAAAAAACATCCCTGCATAACAGGTCACACCTGTAAAAAATAAACTCTTTTACAGAGCCACGAAAGATGGATGAGCCCTGCCCTCCTTTATAACTGGTTGTCCTGGAGAGAGGAGAAACAGGTATACTTTAAAAAATTAAATACATAAAAGTGTGCCCTCTGTTGTAGGTAGGTCTGGAGTCTGAGAAATTACTGGTTTAAAGCTAGAGAACATGAATGTGAAGGCAACATTATACCAACAAAATCAGATCTCATAAATATAACTGGGGGGGGGAATTATACATTATGGGTGGTTTTCAACACTAGCCCTATTCAGGGTAGACCCACTGAAATTAATGGACATGACTAACAAAGTCATTAATTTCAGTGGTTTACTCTGAGTAGGACTTAGTCACATACAACCCTTGGTTAGGATAAGAAGGGAAATTGAGGAAATAGACTGTTTTAAAAATAACCTATTCAGTATCAATTGCACCTAAGTTACCAATATGCCATTTTTCAACTTACTATTTTTACATGGATTTTATGCAGCCTAATTTAGCATATATTAAGGAAGCAATTCAAACCTAAGGTCTGCCAGCATAAGCAGAGTTTGGAATAGGGGGGTGTCCAGTTGAATTTAGCTGGTGATATGTCGGTGTAAATTCTCCATCTTGGCACAGTCAGCTGAGCCAAGGCTGGAGCAAGACCCCCCCAAATGGGTGTTCCAGGTAAAGCAAGAGCATGGCGCAGGGTGGGGAGAGGGAACATACCCCTAATTCTAACCTCCAAATCAGCTTGGTCACAAGACCCAGCAACCTACCAGATATTGCTGCCCTAGGCTCCTACTGGGAGGAAGGGTGGGTCATAAATCGAATAAATAAATAAATAAATAAAATGCTATGCTGGCAAAAAAGGGGGTGTAAGGCAAACTCTATTTTAAGGGCTTATTTTCACTTTCCAAGCTTGAACCAGCTCAGCCGGCAGTAGCCTGGTTTCTGAACAGGGTTTGGAATATGGGTACAGTACACCAGCTTCCTATAATCTGGATTGCTGTTAGGCAGTTTGGATTACAGGCAGTTTGGTCCTGAGAGACATCACTTTCATGTCAAGGGAATTTTCTGTTAAATGATTGATCTTCTACGTCTCACAAGTATCACAGGGGGATTTGTAGAGACAACTTATGCCCAAGGTCTTTTCCACAGTTCTTCTCTTGTTCACAAATCATCCTTTGAGAGTGAAAATCCAGGACACTCACTAGTACTGAGTGCAGAAGGAGAGAGTAAGGAGGAATGATTAACTCAAAATCACCCTTTGAGATCATGGCTGAACAGGAATTTGGAAACTCAACACTCTACACATTATCGGTTATCACCTTTTCAATGAGGCACCAGCATGAGAAGACACACCCATGCCTACCTGTCCCTCTTTTAACATGATCCAGGATACCTGAGAGTGTTGGTTCCCTTGGAGGGCGTCCCAAGACAAGAGCCCCAATTTACTTGAATTCTATATTTGTTTTCATTGTATTTCTATTGTTGCCCATCTTGGGTCATTTTTGCAAATGCCCTCTGCCCACCTTTGCACACTAAGGCTGCAAGACTGTGCATGCATACCTGGGAGTAAACCCTATTGAGCACACTGGGACTTACTACTCAGTAGATGCACACAACTGTGTTATAAAAACATTGATTCTGCACTGTTTAAAATGAACGTTTACTCTTTTACTTTAAGAACAGGTTCAGAGGGCAACAAGGATGATCAGGGGACTGGAAACAAAGCCCTATGAAGAGAGACTGAAAGAACTGGGCATGTTATGCCTGGAGAAGAGAAGACTGAGGGGAGATATGAAAGCACTCTTCAAGTACATGAAAGGTTGTCACATGGAGGAGGGCCGGGATCTCTTCTCGATCGACCCAGAGTGCAGGACACGGAATAATGGGCTCAAGTTGCAGGAAACCAGATTTTGACTGAACATCAGGAAAAACTTTTTGTTAGAGCGGTACAACTATGGAACTAATAGCCTAGGGAGATGGTGGGCTCTCTAACACTGGAGGCATTCAAGAGGCAGCTGGACAGCCATCTGTCGGGAATGCTTTGATTTGGATTTGCATTGAGCAAGGGGTTGCACTTGATGGCCTTATAGGCCCCTTCCAACTCTACTATTCTATGATTCTATGAAAGTTTGCTGCATCCAGGAAATGGGTCATGGGTATAGGGTAGAACACATGCTTTGCATGCAAAAGCTCCCTTGACTGTCTGTCATCTCCAGGTAGGGCTAGGAAACCCTCCTTGTCTGAAACCTTGGAGAGCCACTACTCAGACTAGACAATACTGAGCTAGAGGAACCCATGGTCTGATTGTGTACGCAGCTGGTTATATTCCAAGGTTTTCAGCCATTTCTCTCTCTTTTTCAGCACATATCAGCATCCCACATCTTTAAAGAAATCAGAAGTTGATGTGAGGGAAAAAGGTTGTTGTAATGGTATAACTGATCTCTCAACTGCACCCTCTCTCTCTCTCTCTCTCTCCCTTTGTCATACACACACACAGAAAACTACTACTACTACTACTACTACTACTACTACATGCATAGTAGTAGTAGTCTTGAAAAGAAGGCAACTTTCCATTTGTAGAGGACAGTCAAAATCCTTTGAGAAGCAAGATAATTGATTCCTGTATCCATGAAAATCTGTGGTTCCAAAGCTTCCACAACTGCTGTCCCTTAAGCAATCTTGTTTACCCTCATCTAGGCTACAGAGAGTTACTGTCCAGTGCATCTGTGCAGCCTTTGGCAATAGATTTTACAGCCCCCCCCCCCGCCGCCTGCCTGCCTGCCTTCTACAACTCCCCTGCTGGTTTTGTATACGCTACTGCCAAGTGGATCAGCAGCAGACAACCACCTGAGCAAGGAAGAAAGAGGCAGGGGGAGGAGTCTGAGTCTACCCTTCCCCCCCAAAAAAGTGAAAGGGATGCACTCATGATTCAGATTTTACATTTTGCTTAAGCATCCATGTATGTATGTTAAAAGGCATGAGAACAAAATGTGGAAAAGGGCAGAGTGAGCTTTGGAAAAACAAAACAAAACCAAGCTTTGAATTTACACTCTTGGCCAGTCTCTACGTCTTTGGCAAGATTTTCCACAGATTATGTATAGGGGGATTTTCCTTGGAATGGAAATGGAGATGCCAATTCATTTTACTTCTCTCTTTTCTCCTTGATGCTGAAGGCATGCATCATATTCAAATAAATTCAGAAAATTTCAATCAATACTAGTCAAAGTGAACAGGATGCCCACAGTCTCACCCTCCTTAGTGCAGCAGCTCTTGAGGGAATACCCTCTTTTATGACCTGGCACGCCTATTTTATAGGACACCTCTATAATGTGTCAGTTGTGCCAGGATGAAGAATTCAGGTATCAAAATAGTAAGCCTTGAAGTGCCTGCTCCGAAAATACTGACAGCCGGCAGACTTTCAGGTGTGTTTGCAAAAAAAATGGACACAAAAATGGGTAGTATTTCCCTGGCAACAGAGCAGTACTTCTTCCCCAAGTCACTAAGGGATGCAAAGAGCGGCTGTCAACAATGGCCAAAAAATTCCCATACCTAATAATGGCTGAAAATTAACAGGCAGTCATTTCTTAGATTATTGAACAAAACAGCAGCACAGTCTTAGAAAGCTGGGAGTCTGTTACACACACACACATACACACATTAAACTGCATGGTAGATTCACAAATGCAGCATTCTAAATGCATGCTTAACGTTTGCTGAACGCTGAAGCATAGAATACTATGTTTTCCTGTCTCAAAGATGGCATTAGTAAGAGCATATGCTAAACACGTTCCATATCTATTATGAATTGCAGTTGGGTAAGGAGCCCCCAAAGTATTCAATCTCACATGAACCCGGCCATGGTTATAACAGCCTCACTGTGGCTTCTGCAAGAAAAGAAACAGCGTTCAAGAGCTTCTCTCCCCGAAACACCCGCTTCGAAATTAGAAACGAAACAGCGCACCCAACGCACAGCCCTCTCCCTAAAGAATGCCTCAGAGAAAAGAAAAGAAAAAGTCAAAACCTCCTCTCAAGCAACCGAGTGTAATCCAAAGGTTGCAATTTGGACAGATCCCTCCTGCAAACCAAGAAGCCGGCCACATTTCCACCCATCCCAATCTGCATCCCTGTAGAGCCTGATGCGCTGGGACCCTTCAAACAACGAGTGGGGTGGGGTGGGGGAGAAAGGACATCTAATCTCGTCGCTTCCTTAAGAAATGCCTTGTCGCTGCAGCTGTCCATTGGTGTATGCGTGCATGTGCGTGTGCGCGCTTGAGCCAAGGCGAGATCAGCTTAGAGTATTTTCCATTTCATCAGAGAACATATATCCCTTTACTGGTTCACTAAAATGTTGGTTTTATGCCCACCCCTTTTCCCATTTGCCCATGCCTGCGAAGCACGGCGCAGGCATACAGTCACGAAGAGCTTACGACACGCAGCGAGCGCTAGGTGCCTCTGCACGCTGTAGCTACATACTGCTCGGCTGGAAGGAAGGGATCCTTGCCGTCTCGCTCTCGCTGCCTGCTCTAAGCATCTTCCAACCAGCCAAGAGAACCAGGAATGGGAAATAAAGCCATCTTGAAGCCGGTCCGGTCGGTGGACGAACTGTCAGCTGTGTCAGTGGAGTAAAAAGGTGGCTGTCGCTCGCGTCTGCAGTGATGGGCACGAAAGGGACGGTCAAGTCCCGGGGAGCTGTGAAGGAAAGAGTTTTGGAAGGGGCTTATTTTCGTTCATCTTTTATTTGACTCCCTCCTCCTCTCTCACTCCCCACGTCACAGTATTAACTGCAGAGGGGGAAAAGGACAGAGGGGGAGAGAGAGAGAAAGGAAAGGAAGATCAACCCTTGTGCCCATACTTCCGAAACTTGAAGGTCCGGGGAGTCAGCTTAAAAATAAGGGAGGACAAAACAAAAAGCGAGCTGGACATGCCTCTCGCCCTTTGAGACGGAGCAAAGTGAGACATTGTGAGCCTGCCAGCCGCACTGAAAGCTGAAAGAGAGAGAATTTGTAGCAACAGAGAGCTCTTTTTTAGCCCTGCATATAATTAAGTCCAAACACAAAGGAAGCTGCTGAATGGAGGTTGTCACTCTCTGGAAAAGGGTGGGTAAGGCACTTTTTAATTTCATTCTTTCGTGAAGAGAGGGATTTTTTTTAAAAAAAATTGTTCTTTTCTATCCTGCGGCATCTAAAATGGACAAAATCCCTGGTACCTTTTGAATGCCTCTGAACTTGAATGCTGTACAGATGTTTGCATGCTGTGTTTTTTAAAACAACAACAACAACAACAGCAACAAAACCCCCAAGGGTGCAATACTTGGCCCGATGATTCCCTTATTTGTGCTCCCCCCCACCCCCTTGCCCCCTGCCTTACATACAATATGAGGTAGAATTCGCACGCAAAAGAAAACCGACGAACAAAAGATTCAATGGACATTCTCGAGCGCCTTTGGGGATATTCTTGCTAATGGATTTCCTTCTTATTGGTGTCTGTTTAAACTGGCTGCGGAGGAAGCCCCCAGGGTTGATCCTGTGCACACTGGGTGTCTGTTTCAAAATGCTTCCAGCTGTGAATAGCGGGTGCCCGCAGCTCTGCCGGTGCGAGGGCAGGCTTTTGTACTGCGAGGCGCTGAATCTCACGGAGATGCCGCACAACCTGTCGGGCGTGATGGGCTTGTCGTTGCGGTACAACAGCCTTTCTGAGCTGCATGATGGACAGTTCACAGGGTTCATGCAACTCACGTGGCTCTATCTGGATCACAATCACATTTGCTCAGTGGAGGAAAATGCCTTTCAAAAGCTGCGGAGAGTTAAGGAACTCACTCTGAGTTCCAACAAAATCACTCAGCTGCTCAACACCACCTTCCGGCCCATGCCCAACTTGCGCAGTGTGGATTTATCCTACAACAACCTGCAGGCTCTGGAGCCAACCCTGTTTCATGGGTTACGGAAGCTGACGACGTTGCACATGCGGTCCAACGCCATCCAGTTTGTGCCCGTCCGAATCTTCCAAGACTGCCGCAGCCTGAAATTTCTGGACATAGGATACAATCAGTTGAAAAGCCTGGCTCGAAACTCTTTTGCGGGCTTGTTCAAACTCACCGAGCTGCACCTTGAGCACAACGACTTGGTGAAAGTGAACTTGGCCCATTTCCCAAGGCTCATCTCCTTGCACTCCCTCTGCCTACGCAGGAATAAAGTTACTATTGTGGTAAACACCTTGGACTGGACTTGGAAATTAGAAAAAATGGACCTCTCGGGCAACGAGATTGAATATATCGAGCCTCATGTTTTTGAAAGTGTACCTCACCTCCAGTCCCTTCAGCTGGATTCCAACCTGCTCACCTACATTCACCCGAGAATCCTCAGCTCCTGGAAGTCCCTCATTAGCATCAGCCTTTCTGCAAATGTCTGGGATTGTGGACGTAACATTTGCGCCTTGGCCTCTTGGCTGAGCAACTTTAAAGGCCGCTATGACAGCAACCTGCTCTGCGCCACCCCTGAATACGCACAGGGCGAGGATGTCTTAGATGCAGTGTACGCTTTTCACTTATGTGAAGATGCAACAGACCCAACGACTGACATGAGCCTACTGTCTGCTGTGGCAAACAACAGTGGCCAAATGTTCAGCTACAGCCCTGCCACACTAAACTACGATGTGCAGGATACCGAAGGGGACAGAACGACAAATGCTGCCACAGTAACTATGCCTAACGAGAACACCGAGCATGCTGTCCAGATTCACAAGGTGGTCACGGGGACCATGGCCCTGATCTTCTCCTTCCTCATAGTGGTTTTGGTGTTGTACGTTTCATGGAAGTGTTTCCCTGCCAGCCTTAGGCAAATGAGACAGTGTTTTGTGACACAGCGTAGAAAGCAGAAACAAAAACAAACCATGCATCAAATGGCTGCTATGTCAGCCCAGGAGTATTATGTTGATTACAAGCCCAACCACATTGAAGGCGCTCTGGTGATCATTAATGAGTATGGATCCTGTACTTGCCACCAGCAGCCAGCAAGGGAATGTGAGGTGTGATTTAATTCTTTTCCAGTGGGGGATTTAACACAGTGTGCAACCAAATAGCAATGGGCAACTAAAAGGACAGTTGGATGAGGGTTGACTTTTGCTTACCAATGCCCTTCTTTGCTGAAATTGTTAAAAAAAAGAGGAGCTGTCCAAAAAAAAAAAGACTTGATATTTTAGCTTTATTGTGGCTTAAAACCTTCAAGACATTCAGCTTTCAAAAAGAAATAAGGTATTTCACATAACAGCTCTCTTTAGAGATCTGTCAATATTCAGAAAAAAATCTGAGTGTAAAAAAAGTACCAATTATTGATTTTTTTTGTAAAACTACAACAAAGATATGTTTAAAATAAAAGCAAAATAGCATTTACAGTTTTTACAGACTGGTTTACATTATCTGGTTTGTATGTGTGTGTGTGTGTGTATATATATATATATATATATATATATATATATATATATATATATATATATATATTTATAGAGAGAAGGGGAGCATGGATTTTATCTCTCTTGCTCCTATAGAGCTGAGCTACAAAACCTTGGCTCCAAATAAGCCACAAAGAAGCAGGCATTTAAATTAAACTGATGGCGTCATGGTTTGAAAATTCTTTGGATACTTGTGGCTGGTTTGCACCATGCTGCTGATGAATTTAAAAACATGACACTGAAATGTATTTTTCCCCTCCTATATGTGCTACCTGTATATCCTCTATGAGGGGTTGGTCTGACTGGGAAAGCCTCATATTCTAGCAGCTGCTGGGTCACTTTGTCAACACTGCAGAGGGCTTAGAAGCACATCTTCCCTGGAAGTTGCTTTAACACACATACACAGCCACTCTGTCATCTGGCATCAAAAAGGTCCCCATCACATTATCTCAATTGGTGGGACAGGGATGGGGAGGGGATCCCAGATTCCTCAAAGGCTTATTTCAGATCTCCTACTATCCCAAACTCATAGTTTCATGGAGTAGTCCCCAGGAAGTAAGGATAACTACAGCGAACCAGTGAAAGGTGAGAGGGAGGCACAGACTCATTTGCAGGGGCAAAAGCTCTGTGTGTGTGGCCCAGGACTAAAATCCTCAGTATCATGCAGCAAGATACCTTTGGACCCAGAATGGTTAGAATATACCTTGGGTTGCCATGGGAAGCCCCTAGAAGAAGAAAAGAAAATTATAAAAAGTAGCCCATCCCTAGGTGGCCAGGCCTTATTAGTCACTGTGCTGGAGAGAGAAAAAGGGAGAGAGAGGAAAGCATGCTTTGAGCATCTGCTGCTAATAGCTGATGTGGATGCCATTAAGGACAATCAGAAAAACTTGCTAACAAAGCCACTTCATTGCTTTATTTCTGTACCCTTCTAAAAATGACTGTATTGTGATCCCTCTCCCTAGATTGTTTTGAATTTGTTACCCCCAGGTCTATGTCCACAATCCACTATGTGCTCTTTTAAATAATTACATGGGCCCACACATCCACCTGTGGATTTTTCTGTTCTTTCTTTCTTAAAATGCAAAATCAGATAGGTGCAGATTTCTATCATCATATAGCTTACCATTTGAGTAAAATGAATGGATGGGAGTTTCCCCCCCCCAATTAAAACCCCACAACACGCGGTTTGCCTGTATTTCATGAGTAGCTGAGACAGAAGCAAATGTCACAGAGTTATCTTACATTTAATTAACTCAAAATGTCATTGCTTTGAAGCAAATAAATGTATGGAGACAGCTAACACCTGCTTGAAAAAGCAAAAATAAAGTGTGCGTGTGTGTGTGGGGGGGAAGAGATCCACAAAATGCAAACAGAGCAATTGACTGAGCCAGACTCCCCCTGCCAACTCAACCCGTCCCTCCCCTGCATAGCTGTTGCAGGAAAAGGCTCTGTCTTGCAAAACAGAAGCTTATCAGGAGAGCTTATTTCACAAATTCCTTCTCCTGTCAGGAAAAAAAAAATGGTCTCAGCCTTTGAAGAATGAATGTGTCTAGTCAACTCCCACAAGACTGACATAGCACAACCTAAACTGAACTACAGAGCCCCCAGCTGATGGATATGACTCCTTTAAGTTAGAACGGTATTCTTCACTGTAAAGCTCTACCCCAAACTGAAAGTGCTTATTCCAAACACTGTTAAGACTTTAGCTAAAGGATTTTGGCATTTAGTAGGATGGTTAGAGGCAGCCTCCTACTGAAGCAGAGGTGGCATTGTACTCTCATACCTTCTTTGAGAACTAATCCATATTTTCTGCAATGCTAAGTTAAGAGGAAATCATGCACACTCTTGTTGCTCATGACATCCTTCCTTGAATTGTGCTTGGTGAAGATCTTGAGAACATAGGTCTCAGGTGTCCCATAAATCATATGCAACTTCGGTGCAAGGGGAAACAACATTGTCACCCCCAACAATATGTGTGTGTGTGTGTATTGTTGGGGGTGACAATGTTGTTTCCCCATTTTTCATAGATATGTATGGTTGTGTAGAATTGTATGGTTTTGCGTTAAGGACATAAAAAGATGGGACTTAGGGACTCTGAAAGAGCTTGATCAGGAACTGGCTGCACCTATGCAGACAGTTTTGAAGCACTAGTTTTCCTGAGGTAACATCACAACTGGGCAGAACTAAGCAAAATCGTGTTGCTCCTAACTAAGGTTGCTACTGCAAGATTTTATTTTAATTAAAAGTCAGCCTTTTGCAATCTATCCATTCCTCTGCTAAGTTGGCAGCTTAAGCCAATTCTATAATGTAGTTCTATAATCTAGTTCTGGAAGGTGAAGTGCTTTCCAGACTGCACACTTTTGTTATAATTGTGCTTAAAGAAACAATTGTATTGACACTTGCTTTTGGGTGCTTCTCCAAAAGTGGTGGGAGATGGGTAAAGCAAAAATAAAATGCAAAATGGGATAAATGGAAAATCCCAAATGCATGGGACAAATGCAAGAGTAACCTAGTAACCCTACCCCAAAAAAGAGAACTATCCAGTACTACGCCATGGGCTACGCCCAACCCAATGAAAGTTAGCCCAATAAATAAATGAATAATTGCAGCTCCAAAGGGCAAACATTAATTTCCTGCAGGCCAAATAGGATTGCAGTCATTTCTACCTTTATTCCAGGCTGCTGTCAGGGATCTGATTAAACACCACTGCATTTAAAGTGCATGTGTAGCAGTAGCAACAGGAGAAAGAGCTTTCTGGTGAGCTCTTTCCAATTCTCAGATTGGTCTAACCAACTGCAGCAACTAAAAATCATGTTTTCTTTCACCAATTAAATCAGTGGTAAGGCAGCCCTCTCCCAACAAAAAGCCCTACCTCTTAGGAGGCTTCCTAGTACACAACCAATCCTGATGGCACAGTTCTTATCTATTAAAAAACCACTGTATACACATGCACATTCATGCAAGCACACACACTGTTACACTTTAGGGGGCTGCTACAGTGTGGAGCTCTGAATGATTTATCTTCAGGTTTCTCCCTTCCGTACTACAGGAGGGATGTGAGGAAACAAATATCACAAAATCGGTGGTAACATATCACATTCTGCATGAGTTTTGCATCTAGAAAATGCATGATTCACTGATCGAGGATCCAAATGTTATCCTTTCCAGAAGGGGTGAAAGGTACTGCAGGGGTCTCTAAGCAAGTGGGAAGAATGTTGTGCATGGTAATTGCAGCAAGTGCCATCTTCCCTATTGTGGGCTAAGGAAGAGAACCCAATTCCCAATGAAAGAGAGAAATTTAGAAATATATTCCTCAAATTGTAAGCTCCCGAAGAGCAAGCAAGAGTGCTCAGTAAGGATGGGAAGGATTTCCTTTCGCTCTGAGGGAAAAATAGAAGTTGCTTCTGAGAATATGTTCCTTCATTGCCCGAGGAAAGGGATGTAACCCCCCCTCAGCTTACATGAAATGCCTGATTGTCATAAATGGGAGCAATGCCGGGACAGAAATGTATTCAAGGGGGGAAATGGGAGGAAGAAATCAGGGAAGCTGAGTGGGTGTGATACCCACACACCAGTCAAGGTCCATAGAAAACAGTACAGAGATGCTAAATCTGTGTGTGTGGGGGAATGCATCTCAGGCAGGTGGGAGCGGGGAAGAAAGGATTTATACAAAGTAAGAGTAGAGATGAAAGGGCAACACAATACAAAAATAGCACATATTGTTTGCAAGAGAGAGAATGAAAAATTAGAACGTGATGGAATGCTGTGACAGGGCCTTTTATTTATTTATTTTCAGAATATGTTTGTCCTTAGCAGTATGGACCTGCTGTAGAACAGAGTAGGGAGATTCAGAAGTACACAACTCATGTTACACTATGAATAAGTGGAGAAAACTGTTTCATGTTGCACTTAAAGGCAACCCTACCTAATTAATTTGCACTTTCCAAAACAATATGCAAATTAAACACAGCCGTGCTTCCAAATTTGTTCTCCAGGTTGTTTTTATTTTTTAATTCAGTTCTCCAGCCAAGTAATCTGTATAAAAATGCATATACGAAAGTGTGCATACAAACGTGCATATTTGTGAAAATTAACACACAAGGATGTATTATGTTTGGGGAAATTGCTTTGCAAAAATGAATATTAGGCAAAGTTGCATAAACAAGTGTCTATACTAGGAGAAAGTTGCCCTAAAATGCTGGTGAATTTTCATGAGAATTTTTTTTTAAAAAAAGAATCACAAACTGATCTGGAAATGTAGAGAACAGAATTTAAGATTGAGAAACGGAGAACAGAAATTCTCAGCTTCTTCCACCTTTACATAACATTAATCATAAATGTATTTAACTGCCCCAAGTTCTTCCTGCAGAAGACCCCCAAGTTACCACTCCAAGCTACAATTCTCAGGGGCCTCTAAAGAAAACCCTGACACAGCTGCCAAACTAGCCTTCTCACTATCAGCCCTTTCCACTGGCGGAGGGGCAGAGACACATAATTTTCTTATTCCTCAAAATGTTTTTAAACGATATTCCTAGATCCCTCTCCTCCTTTTATCAGCAACATCAATCATGGTGCGTTTCATTTGTACCAGCAGCAGAATCTCCCCACCCTCAAGAGTTCAGCAATGATACCAAAGCCAGTTTGAATTGTAATACTTCTATGATATGACAGTTTTAAATTAGGGCCACCAAAATGAGGAACTAAAGAGCAACTTGAAACCATAAAAAAGATACAAACACATTAAATAAATCTATAATTATTGCAACAAGGATGACTTGTTTCCTGCTACTTTTGTCTCCCCTCTCTCTAGGATGTAAAACACTTGCTATTTATTCAGTAGTAGTGGTAGTAGTAGTAGTAGTAGAAAACTAACCATTGCTCTGAATTGGGGGGAGGGAAGATCACTGAAAATACATTGAGACTCAAGCTAGAGAGCAACAAAGCTTCCTTTGTGTCAGCAGGCTCTGGACTCAGGCACACTCTTAGGACCAGTTTACTGAAGCCAAAGTAGCAAATTTGCAATATATTTGCAATATATATATATATTTAAAATATATTTAAAAAGCCAGTTTTCTTTTTTTCTTCCACAGATGATTTATCAACAGGCCACAAGATTTCTTATTACCCATTCTTGTCCAGTCCTGACCATATGCATACCTACTCTATTGTTAAGAAGTTGAGCTTTCAGGCTAAAAAAGCTCTATACACACACCCCTTTCTCAAGCCTGCAGTTCATTCATTTATTTGTTTAGTCAGTTCTGTTTTGCTGGTGGTCTGGGGGGGGGGGGAAGGCAGCAATCTAAAGGTTAATGTTTCGTGTAATTCCTGGTGTGCAGCTGGAGCACCCACTTATTCCAGACAAGTATTCAGAGTGGTTTGGGGTTTGTTTGCTATGCTTTGCACAATCAAAAGATGCCCAAAGGTTCCTTTGCTGCAACCTAGACGCCTGGTGGTGGGAAGAAGAAGAGAGAATGCAGCCTGGTCTTGAAATTTGGCTAGAAAAGCAGCAAATGAAACGACACAATGTTCTGGCAAGACCAAAAACACACACCACGTAATTGGGTGGGTGGGTGTGAAAAACCCAAATGAATGCAGAAGAACACTGCATTTTCTTTAAAAAAATAATGGAGCTGTGTCTGGCCTTATAATGAATGCATTTGTTGTAAAACCTGGTGAGTCTCTCCAAGTTACATGCAGTTTCTTCTTCTGCTCTCTCTCTCTTATTAAGAGGATCCTGCCATTTTTGGTATTCAAGAACACACAGTCTCCCTTTCCTCACTGCTTAGACCAATTTTTCTTCTTGTTCTTGTTCTCTAGTATCGATCATCCATAACACTCTTATTTCAAGGGGAGGGAAATGGGAAACAGTAGACATGCTTTTTCGTTTCCTCTCTTTAATTTATTTGATGAATAAATGAAAGGCAAGGTATCAAAAGGAGAAAGGAGATGTAGGGTATGGATGAGCTTAACATGATCTGACGCAGGAGGAGGGAAAAAAGAAAGAAAAGCACTCCAGCCACTTGCACCCTTAAGACCCACAGACTGGAATGGAAGTGTGAGTGTGTCCTTAAACTCCCCCCCCAATGAGGCACAAAACTGCTTAAGACTGGATGGATTGTGGCCATTACAGTTGATGTGCACATGGACATTAGCTAAGGATAAGATGAATGGACACACACACACACAGAGAGAGCAATACATATCTTTATTATTTATTTGGACTGCCTTCAAGTCGATCCCATCTTATGGCGACCCTATGAATAGGGTTTTAATGGTAAGCGGTATTCAGAGCAGAGCTTGGAAAAGTTACTTTTTTGAACTACATCTCCCATCAGCCCCAGCCAGCACCATGCTGGCTGGGGCTGATGGGAGTTGTAGTTCAAAAAAGTAACTTTTCCAAGCTCTGATTCAGAGGAGGTGCACCATTGCCTTCCTCTGAGGCTGAGAGGCAATGACTGGCCCAAGGTCACCCAGTGAGCTTCATGGCTGTGTGGGGATTCAAACCCTGGTCTCCCAGGTCGTAGTCCAACACTCTAACCACCGCACCACACGGCTCACATATCTTACACAGTAGTATTAATCATCATAATTAATGACCTAGGAGCGCCGGTGTATTGCAGTGCTTCAAACTAAGACTGAAGCAAAATGGCCACTTCACAGTTCTGTTTTGGGGCATGCAACAGAGTGACCCCCTTGCAAATGGGCTCAGGCATCTGCCACGGCGCATCTCCGTGTTGCCCAAGGCCCTAAGGAACTGGACAGTGTTGCCACTTCCCTATGATGGTGGGAAATGGGTGATCTTGGGTCAGCCACTGCCTTTCAGCCTAACCTACCTCACAGAATTGCTGTGGAATTAAATGAGGAGGGAGAGAACCATATATGCCACCTTGAGCCCCTTGGAGAAAATGTTGGATATACAGTAAATGCTAATCTAATGCTAATGCTAATAATAATACTGCATTGGAAGATGAAGAACGTCCCTGGTTTCCTAATCACATTGAGTTTTCCTGTGTTGCAGGAGATACAGTGCCTGTGATCATGGTGAGGCTTTTATCATCATCATCATCACTATTACTACTACTACTACATAAACAAAACCACTCATCAAGACAATACGACTGGTTGCATAGTGTTGTGACATCATCTTCTCACTAAGCAAACCCTGATTGTCTAGGAGTGTGCAGGGAGGATTGAAACAAAATGGCACCAGGAGAGGTACAGAGAAGTGCCACACTATGGCTATGAATTGTATGGGGGAGGCAGAAGAGAGATGCAGAGGGATGCATTCCCCCACTCCCAGAGGATATCCAAATCCTCCTCCAAATCCTCTTTTCCATCTGACCAATCTGCTCTGCTTTAGTTAAGACAATAATATGTGACCCAGGAAGTCTTTAATTCAAATAACATTGCAAGAAGCCACCTTCTCTTCCTCAGCCCTCCCCTCTGTCTGAAGAATGGGAATAACGACACTGGCACACATTACAAAACAGGCCACACATCTTGATCAAATAAAAAGAAGAGTTTTAGTCTATCAACAAATCAACTGATGTTTACAAATTTCACATACGGCTGATGACATTGTCAAAGAAGAGTATTTCTTTCAGTAGATAACGTTACATATAGGGCTGTGCAAAGGTCCCTCCCCGCTTCCAAGGAAGGTGGGGTTGGAAAAAGAGGGGGCATTTTGGAGGGCATAAGATGAAGATCAGGTGGCATTTGGGAGGGGTGGCATTTGTACTTACACTTTAAGTAACAAAGTGGGAGCTACTTAATCCTCCCTTTTCTTGCCCTTTAAAAGTACTGCTGTGCCTCAGCTAAATGTCCATTAGCAACACTCATCATGTGAGCTTTGGGGATGGGGCTGCAGTGTCCCTGGGAAGATGATCCATGATGATGCTGCATTGTTCCCAGGCATTGCCAGGTGTGTCGGGGGGGGAAAGATTGCTGTCCCCATGGGTGGCCATCTGTTCCCCATGTAATACCCTGGGAACACTGTCACCCTCTCTCAAAGGTACACTCCCACCATCCAACCTAGTTACAGATGCAATAACCCTGTATGCAAATACACCAGTGGTGGCTGGTGGCTCCATGTCAGTGGGGCAGTGGAACCCTCCCTGGGTTTTAGTCCAAACTTTCAGTACCTTGGATATCACCTTCTAGATCCGTATCAATCAAGATTTAAACCTAGTTTCAGAAGCAAATCCGGAGAAGATTCCACTGCCTCACTGACATGGAGCTACCAGCCACCACTGAAAAACACATACATGCATACAGGAGTTAGAGTCCTTATATGACCCCTTGGTTCTCATTAGCAGATCAACGAATCATTGGCAATTTTGTCTCATGATATAAGCAAATAATACACAGTGCCTTGCAAAAGTAATCAGACCCCTGACCAATGCTCTCATATTACTGAATTACAAATGGTATATTATAATTTCGTTCTGTATGATATTTTATTTTGAAACACTGAAACTCAAAATCAATTATTGTAAGGTGACACTGGTTTTATGTCGGGAAATGTTTGTAAGAAATGTTTGTAAGAAAAACTGAAATGTTGCTTGCCTCATCTTCGGTGTCCCATCTTTGGGCCTGGCCTGAGTACATGGTGGTGGACCAGCTCAGAGTACTCTTGAAGGAAGCTGCTCTTCTAGATCCGTATCAATCAAGATTTAAACCTAGTTTCAGAAGCAAAATTGCTTTGGTGGCCTTGGTTGACAATCTGTATTTAGAGGCTGACAGAACAAGAGTTGCTTTGTTGAGTCTTTTGGAAATCTCAGCAGCTTTTGATACAGTAGATCGGGTGGAAGGCCTGTGCCCCTCTAGATGTTGCTGGACTATAACACACATTGTCCCTAACCATTGGCCATGCTGGGTGAAACTCATGGGAGTTGGGGTCCACCAACGCCTGACAGGCCACAGGTTAGCCACCGCTGCAATAGATCAATCCTTAACTGCCTAGGGAGGATGGGTACTGAAAACACTATTGAAATCTCCGATTCTTCAGATGGGCTACATTAACATGAAACTGGGACTTACACCTTCCCTTTAATGACATTACAAAGATCTGAAGCAAAATACAATGCCAGATGTAACAGGTTGGTAACTAGCTAAGTGTGTTATCTATCCCCCTTCCCATCTTAATGAAGATGGCACAGTATCAAATTATGCTTGACTGATGCCATTACTGAGTAGGCACAGAACCCCCCTTGTTTACATATTTTGCCCCTCTGTGCTCATTTTCAAGACGTGGTGTTCTGTTCTCTTTCTTCCCCCTCCCTCAAACAGGCAAGCTGTGTATCTGCAGAGTTTAACAACAGAAGACCTCCAATTGTTTTCCCAATAAAGTCCCTGACAAGAAATATACGTGTGTGTATGAAGCTGGTCGAGAGAGGGCTTATCCAATTAAGCTCTTCAGCCTCATTGGAACAATTCTGCTCTCTTTATGCTCTAAATGGTTACTAAGGGAGGTCTTGCAGGGAGGGGGAGGAGGAGAAAACCTCTTACTTGATATAGAGCTCTGATTGGACACATTGAAAAAAAACAGGCAAGGGAGAGATGAGCGTTAAGCCTGATCCATTTATATAGCTTCCCTGCTCTCCCACAATCTTCAAATTAGTCCTGCAAACATTTCTACCCAAAATTTTACCCTAGAAGTGACTGGTCAACCAGATGATGTGTAGGGACTAAGAGACCAAGATTTAAGACATTTCAACAGGGCCGACGCCAGAGACCAGCCAGGTCGGGTCCTGGGTGAGAGTCCCTGTGGCCCAGAGGGCCCCCTGGAGGGCCCTTCCTTAGGGTGGGAGGGCAGCGTTCCTGTTCCGCTGCAGCATTGCGTCCCGAGACGAGGTGGGTGGGATGCATGGGCAGGTACTGCAGGCCCATGTCAGGCTAGTGCCCAAGAGCCCAGTCATGCCTGACGCTGGCCCTGCATTTCAAAGATATCCCACCCATGAAACTCACTTTAAGAAAATTGTTATGTATCAATTCCTGTGATCTAACACTGGCCAGGATGAATATGGCTTCTGGAGACATAGTGATGGGAGGAGTTGTAAGCACAATCATCTAAACATCATAGTTAAAACATTCTTTAATGGGGGAAGGGCAGAAAACATTTGGCAACCCATGAACCATAATATAATAATATAATAATAATAATAAACTTTATTTCTACCCCGCCCTTTTTCCAATAGGACTCAGAGCGGCTTACAACTAAAAACAACACCATTAAAACATACAGAGTATATTATTAAAAAAGAATTAAACTATGAGAAAAATTAAAACCATAAAATATAGGTTAAAAACAGCAGACAATTTAAAATAATAAAATCATATAATGTAATCACCAAACCTATGACACTTAATCCCGGTCGTTCTCTATCCCAAATGCCCGTTGAAATAAAACAGTCTTTACTTGTCGCCGAAAGACGGCAAGGAGGGAGCTGATCGCACCTCACTCGGAAGTGAGTTCCACAGCCTAGGGGCGGCCACTGAAAAGGCCCTATCTTGTGTCCGCGTCATATGTGCTTGCGAAGGTGTGGGGAACACAAGAAGGGCCTCACCTGAAGATCTCAAATCCCAGACAGGTTCATGTAGGGAGATACGATCTGTCAAATAGTCTGGACCTGAGCCGTATAGGGCTTTGTAGGTCAAAACCAGCACTTTGAATTGTGACCAGAAACAAATTGGCAGCCAGTGGAGCTGTTGTAACAGGGGAGCTGTATGGTCCCTGTAACCAGCCCCGGTTAGCACTCTGGCTGCAGCTCTTTGTACCAATTTAAGTTTCCGAACAGTCTTCAAAGGCAGCCCCATGTAGAGCGCGTTACAGTAGTCTAAGCGGGATGTAACCAAGGCATGCATCACCCTAGTCAGATCAGGTAGCTCCAGGAACGGGCGCAGCTGGCGCACCAGTTTTAATTGGGCAAATGCGCTCCTGGATACAGCAGCAATCTGGGCCTCCAAATTCAAAGCTGAGTCCAGGAGTACACCCAAACTGCGAACCTGAGACTTCAGGGGGAGTGCGACCCCATCCAGCACCGGTTGAATCCCTATTCCCTGATCTGCCCTCCGACTGACCAGGAGTACCTCTGTTTTGTCAGGATTTAATCTCAACTTGTTTGCCCTCATCCAGTCCATCACTGATGCCAGACACTGGTTTAGGGCCTGTACGGCTTCCTTGGCTTCAGGTGGAAAAGAGAAATAGAGTGTCATCAGCATACTGATGGCACCGAACCCCAAAACCCCAGACAACCTCTCCCAGCGGTTTCATGTAGATGTTGAATAACATGGGGGACAAAACGGAACCCTGAGGGACCCCATAGGACAATGGCCAAGGAGTCCCCCAGTATCACTTTCTGGGTTCGGTCCTCCAGGAAAGATTGGAAACACTGTAACACAGTGCCCCCAAGTCCCATCTCGGCAAGGCGGCCCAGAAGGATACCATGATCGATGGTATCGAAAGCTGCTGAGAGGTCCAGTAGAACCAGCAGAGACACACTTCCCCTGTCCAGTTCTCTGCGTAGGTCATCCACCAAGGCGACCAAAGCTGTCTCTGTCCCATAGCCAGGCCTGAAACCAGATTGAAATGGATCCAGATAATCCGTATCATCCAGGAATCTCTGGAGTTGGGCGACCACCACACGCTCTATTATCTTGCTTAAAAATGGAATATTGGAGACTGGCCGGTAGTTACCTAGTAAAGAGGGATCCAGGGAGGGCTTTTTCAGCAGTGGTCTTATAACTTCCTCCTTTAAGCATGATGGAATTCTGCCTTGTTGTAGAGAGGCATTAACTACTCCCCTGACCCAATCAACCAGTCCCTCTCTGGTACTTCTAATGAGCCAGGAAGGGCAAGGGTCCACTACACACGTGGTGGCACGCGCCGCTCCAAGGATCTTGTCCACATCCTCGGATAGAACAAGTTGAAAAGAATCCATTTTAATTGGACAAACAGGCGCCGAAGTTACATCCTCAGAGACTGTATCAATTTTAGCGTCCAAGTCACAGTGAATCTGAGCGACTTTGTCTGCAAAGTGCCGTGCAAATTCTTGACAGCGGTCTGCTGAGTGGTCAGAATTACCCTCACGGGGGCTGGAACTTAAGAGCTCCCTAACCACTCGAAACAGTTCCGCTGGACAGCTCCCAGCAGACGCAATGGAGGCCGAGAAGAAAGATTTCTTCTTAGCCCGTACTGCCTCAGAGTAGGCCTTCAAATAGGCTCTAGCCCGAGATCGATCAGCTTCACTCCGAGTCTTCCGCCAACGTCGCTCTAGTCCCCATCTGACACGCTTCATCACCACCAGCTCCTTGGAAAACCATGGAGCCAGTTTGGCTCCACTCCGAAAGAGGGGACGCTCGGGAGCGATCGTGTCCACCGCCCTGGTCATTTCTCTATTCCAGAGATCAACCAGGGCTTCGACAGAATCGCCTGCCAAGGTGACAGGAAAATCTCCAAGAGCCATCAGGAAACCATCTGGATCCATCAGCCTCTTGGGACGGACCATTCTAATCGGTCCCCCACCCCTGCAGAGGCTCTGAGTCCCAGTGAATCTAAACCTGACCAGGTAGTGATCTGTCCATGACAACGGAACCACTGCAAGTTCTTCCACACCAAGATCACCGTCATCCCGACCAACACAGAAAACAAGGTCGAGGGTGTGACCAGCAACATGAGTGGGGCCAGATACTACTTGGGACAGACCCATGGTTGTCATGGAGGCCATGAAGTCCTGAGCCACTCCCAACAGAGCAGTCTCAGCGTGGATGTTGAAGTCACCCAATACCACAAGCCGAGGGGACTCCAACACCAACCCCGAGACTACCCCGGCTAGCTCAGGTAGGGAGACTGTGGAGCAGCGGGGTGGGCGGTACACCAACAGAATCCCTATTCTGTCCTGGCCACCTAACTTCAAGTACACACACTCAAACCCTGAGGACTGTGGGAGAGGGCACCTGGTCAGGGGGATAGTATCACGATAGACCACTGCGACCCCACCTCCCCATCCCCCAGGTCTTGGCTGCTGTTGTACTGAAAAACCAGGTGGACAAAGCTGGGAGAGATTAACCCCCCCAGGTTCATCCAACCAGGTTTCCGTAATATAGGCCAGGTCAGCATGCTCATCGAGGACCAAATCCTGAATGAGCATCGATTTTCCATTCACCAACCTGGCATTCACCAGCAGCAGTTTTAACCCAGAGGCACTGTCACTGAGGCCATCCAGGTTGTTTGAGCTGGAAGACAGCTTGGGGGTTATCAACAGTCGGTTACACTCTACCCTCCCATGATAGCATGGCTGTCTCCCTACTTTGTATCTCCCTCTGCCTTCAGCAACATTAATGGCAGCCCCTTGGATTCCCTCCTTCACCCCATGGATCCCCTCCTTTGCCCACTTATCCACAAACTTAAATGACCGTTTTAAACCAGGGGAGTGTGTCAGAGGCAGTCAGGGAGAAGGAAAGGTATGTGTCAGCCTACAAACATTAGGGGGAGAACACTTCAGAGGAGCTAGCGAAATTAACGGAACCGGTCCTCGACAACTAGCTGACGACCCCTGTTCTGTATTCTCCAAGTCAGACCAAGATGAGTCGAAACTGGTGTTCAAAGATGCCCTATGAGAACAGACACTAGACAGGGTAGGGGTGGAATGAGCAGTCTCAATATAGTTCTCAGATGAAAAAGGATTAGTCAAGTTCGTAAGGGTAGTTTTCAAGGATGACAGCTGTGATAGGATCTCACGTTGTTCCTGTTCGGGAAGCGCACCAAAGCTGTCAATGAGCAGGAGTTCTTCGGGATAAAAATTCCTGGAGCCGAGGATCAACACACTCTCAAGATGGCTCTCTCTGCCTTGCTCGGCCCTGAAGTTCAGAGATCCTATATTATCTGGGCCAGAGTTAACTGCTGTTGATTTCAGGGGTAAGTTAAAATGAGGCATGGAGACTCCTATATTGGACTTCTCCGATCTTAAAATTGAAGAGGCAGAGCATTCCCTCATGCTACGTGTGACCAAAGGCACGGGAGGAGAAACGTCTCTAAAGTGTCTTTTAACCTCTATTCCTTTGCCTAGAAACACCTCCTTACACGAGTAAACAAAGTCCACAATAGAGGCTGAGGCAAACGTTACCAGGGCACGGGCCGTGTTTGAATTGTAAAAAAGATATTCAATCTTCAAGAATGCGTCAAGTTTCAAGGAAGACTTGACCATAGAGGACAGTCACTTCAATAGGTGTATTTTGCGATCCCTCTGTGACAGCCAACCGTATGGTTTGGGGTAGTTGGTAAAAACCAAAACCCTATCTTCTAGCTGGAGGCACCACCTTTTACTTTCCAGAGTTGGTGGCTGCAAGTCCTCTTTATACTCACAATCTTCCGCTTTACTTAGAGAACCATCGCCCCTTATCATCAGTTGCCGGGTTAACTGGTGTCCAAGGGAAGGTGTTGCAATATCACCTATAGGCAAAGCTTCAGGGCTAGGGTGCAAGGGGGTTCGGTCTTGAGCAGTCTTAATAATTTTGGCTTTGTTGTTTCTAGTGTTCACCTGCTCTGATTGACCAGTCTCCTCACGTTCCAATAATTTGAAAAGTTTATTAAAATTCATGGGCTGCCTGCAGTCCTCTGGGTTCCCCATTCCCCACTTCCTCGCTTACCTCTACGGATACTTCCAGGCTGAGGATCAGCGACTCAGGTCCCAATCTCAGCCTTGAAAGTATAGAGTTGAGGAAGTAAGAAAGAAAGAGTTACTCTCTTCCCCACGTCTTTCCTCGTCTCTACGGATTTTTTCCAGGTTAAGCTTGGAAAAGTTACTTTTTTGAACTACAAGTCCCATCAGCCCAATCCAGTGGCCATGCTGGCTGGGGCTGATGGGAGTTGTAGTTTAAAAAAGTAACTTTCCCAAGCTCTGGTTAAGAATTAGCAGCACATTGAACAAAGAGGGACATGAACAAGTGAGCAACTATGCAAGTTGCCTGCCTGTGCCATCTAAGGAGGAGAGAATCTGGCAGGAGAAAAGCAGACTGGTGGTAACGAGTGGAGGACGAGGTGTTCCCAGGCATTGTACCAGGAGGAGGGCACGTGGGTAGCACTGATGAATGAAGAGAAGGGGGGCAGAGACAGAGAGGAAAAGAGAGAAAGAATAAAGGGGTATCCCCACTTGCTTTGGCTTTGTCAGCTACCGATGTGTAGCTCCTGAGCACTTTCCTTCATGAGAAAGTGACCCCATGACCTCAAAAAAATTGCTCACACCTGTACTGTATAGACCTTTGGCCTGCTCTAAAATGGCTTTTCTTAAGATCACAGAGTTTATTTCATGGTCAAGCAAGAATTAAATCCTCCACCAGCTAGCTGAGGTTAAAATGTAATTATTCACACAAAACTACCTGCTAAGGCCTTGCCTGAACTTAGATTTGAACTCGAAACCTCATGAACTGCTATAAGAGATTGTACGTGAGGTTGGTTTTTGTTTTGTTTTGTTTTTAAAAAAACACTTTAGCAACTGTCTTTTCTGTGATTCACATCAACAGCTCAAGCTTGTGCGGAACAAGAGCTAAACTGTGCTCTCTGAAGGAAACCTGATTGTGTCTGTACTTCAGCTGGCAATCTGGCTTACTAAGAGAGCTGCATTAAAATAAAAATGGTAATAAAAATGTTTTTACACTTGGGACTCTTTTTTTAAAGACTAAGCTTGGCTTACTACTAAAGTTTATTGTGATGGGAAATGTCCTTCCCTGATCCAGACTATTCCCCAAAGCAATTTTCCAACAGCAAACATACCTTCCTGGCCTCTGCCAATGGGGTTTCAACCCCCTTGCTAAAGAGGTCACTCAATACCAAACATTTGCTCCACTTTCATGTAAATGTTATAATGGTGTTAGATGCCATTTGCTTGGTTTTACAGTCTCATAAACATTCTTAAGCTAACCCCCCCCCACAGGTTTTTACTCCAGCCCTTGAACAAACAGTTACAACCAAAAGGAAAATTTCCACAGTTCAAATACTGTGACTTTTTCTTGTCAACAATGTCCTCATTAACAAGTAGAGATAAACCAATTAACTACAGGAAACTCTAGCAAGCACTTCAAATGAATCAAAGCCACAGGCACAAGCTATGCTAAATGGTGTTTCTGCTGCCGAAACTAGCAGCCACAAGTCTAAATCTCTAGCAGAACTTCTCCAGGTCCAGAGATCATGATGTTTGCTAGGGATGGGGGAGAAATTTGGGTCAGTGTGCATTTAAATGTGAACGTAACTTAATTCACACCTCCCAAAACAGTATGTGAACTGAAACACAACTATCCTTCAAAGTTCATACTTCTGAATTTTGCAATGCAGTTCTCCAGCCAAGTAATATGTTCAAAAATGCAATTACTAGGGTGAAATGTACCTAAAATGCATATATTCATTAAAGTAACATACAAAAATACATATTAGTGAATATTTCTCTCAAATCTATATGGCAAAATTGCATTACAATGTACATGTTAGGAGAGGTTTGCACTCAAATGCTGGTGAATTTTCATTAGGGTTTTTTTTTAAAAAAATCAGAAACTGATATGGAAATGTGAAGACATTAAAGACTGGAAAAATAAGAAAGAGAGAAATTGAAACTGACAGATTTGCCCATCACTAGTGTTTGCCCACCTGTTGCTAGGGGTGGCTAATATGGCAAAGAATGACTGGGGAAATGTAGAACAGTGATTTGATGTTATGCAGGATTCTATTAGGTTTTATTTGCAGGGGCCACCACACTTTTAATACGGGGTTCTGGGCTGCGTCCATAGATCACAAGTGTTGCCAACTCCTTTCCTGAGAGAGGTCCCTGTGCCCTTTACAGCTGAATGATAAGAAGAACTCCAACAGATGAAGCTTTGCTTATATTGATGCTGCAAGACAATCAAAATGCTTGGGGAGGGGATTTCCCTCTGTCAGGTGATGAGTTGGCAGCTCCAGGAAGATGCCTTATACTGAGTCAGACCATTGGTCCATCTACCTCAGGACTGTCCACACTGACTGGCAGCAGCTCTCCAGAGTTTTAGGCAGGGAGTCTCTTCCCAGCCATACCTGGAGATGGTGGGGACTGAATCTGGGATCTTCTGCACTCAAGACATAGATTCTCTACCACTGAGCTATGACCCTTTTAACTTTTGGCTTATTGGGACCCATTTGGTAAACCAACTGATGTCTGAATAAAGCATGTAGAATCATAGAATAGTAGAGTTGGAAGGGGCTAGTAAGGCCATCAAGTCCAACCCCCTGCTCACTGCAAGAATCCAACTTAAAGCATACCCAACAAGTGGCTGTCCAGCTGCCTCTTGAATGCCTCCAGTGTTAGAGAGCCCACCACCTCCCTAGGTCATTGGTTCCATTGTCCTACCACTCTGTTAGGAAGGGTTTCCTGATGTTAAGCCAGAATGTGACTTCCTGTAACTCAAGCCCATTCATCTGTGTCCTGCACTCTGGAATGATCAAGAAGAAATCCTGGCCCTCCTCTGTGCAACAACCTTTCAAGTCTGCATCCTTCTTAAAGTGTGGTGTCAAGATGAAGCCTAACCAATGCCGAACAGATAGCAACCTATACTTCACACTATTTGGAAACTATACTTCTGTTAATGCAGCCTAAAATAGCATTTCCCTTTTTTGCAGTCACATTACACTGTTGGCTCATATTCTGCTTGTTATCAACAACAACATGGAAGGTTTTGGAATATGAAAAGTTATAAATGACAGGCACTATGATAGGAGAAGCAGACAAGTTCCATTTCAGAAACAAAAGAAATACATAGCAACATTCTAACTTCCATAGTGCTCCCTCCATCCTTTCCCCAATCTCCAAAACATCAAAACTTATTGTTGTAATAATCGTATGTAAACTGCTTTGTGATGTCTGCTTGAAAATCAGTATATAAATGCCTGAAATAAATAAGTAATAAATAAACAATGGCACAGGCCTGGTTGCAGATATTAAAATAAGGAGGGGCGCAGCTCCAGACTGTCAATACTTTGCTGGAAGGAAGTCAAGTGCATACCAGAAAAATTGTGTAATTAAAACAGAACAAAGGGCTCTGTCATCCTATCACAACAAACCTACTTTTTAAAAGAAACCCACCTTTTGTGGTGAGGAAAGTGATGGAGGAACGTATTGAAAAGTATGGAATGAATGGAAAAACATACAAACACTAATCAGGATGAATGCAGAATGAATGCTCATTCTCATATAACCTCCCTCACAAACAGAGCTGTGGAATTTCTTCCTCATAGAGATGAGTTTAGTGCCTTCATTATGTAGCTTCTGTTGCATGCTGAAGACACACCTCTTTACACCTGTGACACCTGAAATATATATTTTAGGAAACACCCTAGTCTCTTGGTGTTGTGCCCAGGGAGGGAAGTCCGATGAGGATGAGGTTCCTTGGGGAGCTGGAGGAAGCGAGATGAGCGGGGAGGGTTTTGGCAGCCCTCAAATTCCCAAGCCCGGCACTTTCACCAAGGCAGCTCCTGCCCCGCCTGCGAGTCCAACCCCAGCAGTCAGGAAGTGACTCTCCAATCGTACAATCTACTCCCGTGCAGGAATCCCCGCCAGACACTTGAAACACTTCCCAGCCAATCACCATCCTGCTTCCAGAGGCCGCACTGTCACCTAGCAAAGCCCCGCTGTCAGATGGGCCGTCTGAGACTCCCCTCCCCTCACCCGGCACAAGGAGGTATGAGGAGAAGAGAGACTTTCCAAGGGTGGAACTCAGGCGGGGCTGCCGCCTGCATGCAAAACCCTTCCCTACTTAAGCCCGGGTCTTCCAAGGCACAAGTGCTGAGTCAACTCTCCCCAAACGCTGCAGAGACTGCTTAGTTAGGATAGTAGTGAGTCAGAGTAGACAGGTATATGAAGCGCACCGCTTTGGATGTAACCATAACATTAATAAAAAGAAAAAGACAGCACCTCTCAGTCTGAATCCTTTGTCTCTGGGCAGGACACTTGGCTGAATTTGCTTAACTGGTTTTAATATTCATTTAAAGAAATCTTTGTAGGTCACATCCACACCATTCATTTAAAACACTTATGCCACTTTAATAGCCATGGCCGTTTGGTCAGCCAGATAGGCGACTCACAAATAAAATTTTATTATTATTATTATTATGGAACCACAATTTCTTAATGATGCTGGGAACTGTAGCTCTGTGAGGAGTCTGCTAACAACTCACAGCATCCTTAACAACCTTCAGTTCCCAGGATACTTTGGGAGAAGCCATGACTGTTAAAGTGGAACAAGAGTGCTTTACAGGTGTGGTGCGGATGTGACCTTATCTCGCCCTGGGACCACATGGTGAGAAGGGTGCGTAAGAAATATAAATAGAACACCCACAACAACATCATCATCATCACAAATGTTTAATAAAGACTGGATATAATCTAACTACCACATAATCTTTGGGCAAGCAAATTGGGATGAATGCTCAATAAATAGGTTATCTGGAGGAGCCTGAAGACTATGCCATAAGAAAAAAAAAAGGCTGAAGAAAATGTCACATAAGAGCTGCTTTGATGGATCAGATAGAAGGCTCATCTAATCAAGTGTTCCATTTAAAATGTCCAACTTCTAGATGCCTTTGGGGAGCCCACTAACAGAGCATGGTGGTGATTACCCTGTGTTGCTTCACCACAGCACCCAGTATTCAGATGCATACTGCTTCTATCTGGACCTCCTACTAACATTTGTATCATCACATAGTTGAACTTCACCATTTTGTCTTCCTTTGTCCCTATCTTGAATCTTTGGAGAGTTATTACATACACTAGCATTTATCCAGTGTTTTGATGCAATAGAAACAAGTATCTGAAAGGAATTTAGTTCATGCTGTGACATAAATTTAAAACGTACAAACACAATCACTAAAACAAATATTTCAAGGAGTAAAATCTGGCTGACTGGTAGATTGCAATCAGAATGCCAATGAGGAATCAGTCTGCAAAAAGGCATGTCATTTAGAGTCCAACCAACACAGGTGTCTCAGAAGAATTCTCCAAATTCAGCTTCAGTGTCAGTTTTGGTAAAACTTGGTGATCACACAAAACACAAGAGTAATGTTCCTAAGCCTCATAAAATTATTTCTACAGATGCTTTACTTGAACATTCCTCCCAAAATACACACCACTACCCAAGGGGAAATTCAATGTCAATTCTAATTCTGCTTATTCTTTTTTTTTCCTTTTAATCTGGAGGATTCTGAAGGATACCAAAGGCTGCTCACTAAAAATCAAAATTCTGATATTAGTGGCAAGATTGCAGCCAGAGCCGACACCAGACTTCAGTAGGCCCTCAAAGGCGGTGGCACTACCTCCAATAGGGGCTGAAATAGACCCGGCCACGTCAGTACGTTAAGCACACTGTATGCACACAGCTACCATCACCCAAGATTGTGGCGGGGGCGTGGTGATGACCACACCACCATCTTGGGTGATGGCAAGAATGCATATTGATATGGCCAGGCCTATTTCAGCCCATGGCAGCAGCAGCGCAATGTGGAAAGTGGCACAGCCAGCTCGTGGGGGGGGGATATTGCAGGGACCTCAGTCAGTGCCCAACCTCCCCATCTGCTGGTGCCAGGCTTGATTACAGCCATGGGAAATTCTAGCCATTAGTTCTCCCCACTCAATAGACGACTGAAGAAACTCTTAAAATGGTTAAAGAGAGAAGGAAAGCAAAAGCAAAAGAGATAGAAACATGGTCAGAACCCTAAATGCAACAATACAGAGACTAGTACGTAGGGACAAACAGAACTATTACAATAGTTATTGTATAGAAATAGAAGAGAACAACAAAAAGGGGAGAACAAGTGCCTTGTTCCAAAAGATTAGAGAAATGAAAGGGAAATTTAAACCGAGAGTAGGGATGTTGAATAATCAACTGGGGAACACACTGACTGACTGAGATGAAATAAAAGGAAGATGGAAGCAATACACTGAAGAACTCTATAAAAGAGAGGCAAGGACGGCAGATTCATTCATGGAGGAACCGTATAATGAAGAACTAGAAATTTCAGAATGTGAGGTAAAAGCTGCTTTTAAAATACTTGGAAGAACCAAATCACCAGGAACAGATGGCATACCAACAGTGTTGCTACAAGCTACTGAGACAGAATCTGTCCAAATTTTGACAAAAAATAGTCAAGAAATGTGGAAAACTAAACAATGGCCCACAGACTGGAAGCGTTCAATATACCAATTCCAAAGAAAGGGGATCCCAGAAAATGCAGTAATTATTGAATGATTGCCTTAATATCCCATGCAAGTAAAGTAATGCTCAAGATTCTACAACAAAGGCTCTTACCATATATGGAGCGAGAAATGCCAGACGTCCAAGCTGGATTTAGAAAGGGAAGAGGCACCAGAGATCATATCGCTAACATACATTGGCTAATGGAACAGAGCAAGGAATTTCAGAAGAAAATCACCCTGTGCTTTCTAGATTACAGCAAAGTCTTTCACTGTGTAGATCATGAAAAACTATGGAACCCTTTAAAAGAAATGGGAGTGCCACAGCATTTGATTGTCCTGATACGCAACCTATACTCTGGACAAGAGGCTACTGTAAGGACAGAATATGGAGAAACCAACTGGTTCCCAATTGGAAAGGGGGTGAGACAGGGGTGTATTTTATCACCCTATTTGTTTAATCTATATGCAGAACATATCATATGGAAAGCGGGATTGGACCAAGATGAAAGAGGTGTGAAAATTGGAGGGAGAAATATCAATAATTTAAGATATGCAGACGATACCATACTACTAGCAGAAACCAGCAATGATTTGAAACGAATGCTGATGAAAGTTAAAGAGGAAAGCACAAAAGCAGGACTACAGCTGAACGTCAAAAAGATTAAAGTAATGACAACAGAAGATTTATATAACTTTAAAGATGATAATGAGGACATTGAACTTGTCAAGGATTATCAATACCTTGGCACAATCATTAACCAAAATGGAGACAATAGTCAAGAAATCAGAAGAAGGCTAGGACTGGGGAGGGCAGCTGTGAGAGAACTAGAAAAGGTCCTCAAATGCAAAGATGTACCACTGAACACTAAAGTCAGGATCATTCAGACCATGGTATTTCCGATCTCTATGTATGGATGTGAAAGTTGGACCATGAAAAAAGTGGATAAGAGAAAAATCAACTCATTTGAAAAGTGGTGCTGGAGGAGAGCTTTGCGCATACCATGGACCATGAAAAAGACAAATAACTGGGTTTTAGAACAAATTAAACCAGAGCTGTCACTAGAAGCTAAAATGATGAAACTGAGGTTATCATAGTTTGGACACATCATGAGAAGACATGATTCACTAGAAAAGACAATAATGCTGGGAAAAACAGAAGGGAGTAGAAAAAGAGGAAGACCAAACAGGATGGATTGATTCCATAAAGGAAGCCACAGACCTGAACTTACAAGATCTGAGCAGAGTCGTTCATGACAGATGCTCTTGGAGGTCGCTGATTCATAAGTTGTAATCGACTTGAAGGCACATAACAACAAGTTCTCCCCTCTCGCCATTATCCCTTCCTATAAAATGTGATAGGTAGAGAGATTCATGAACTATTGTTGGCGTTATGTGCCTTCAAGTCACTTTCGACTTATGGTGACCCTATGTTCTCTGTCAACTAAGTTTAAAGCCTCAAATCTGTTCCTTATTTGATCTTTATATGCTTCTGGGATGTTATTTAAATTGTATTTTGGCATTATGCTTGCTTTGTTGGTCTTCTTTAGCTTTACTCTGATTTTCGATACGACCAGTTCATGATCTGTACCGGAGTCTGCTCCTGGTCTTGTTTTTGCAGAAAGTATGGAACTTCTCCATCTTCTGCTACCAATTATATAATCAATTTGATTCCTATATTGACCATTTGGTGATGTCCACATGTATAGTCGTCTTTTCGGTTGCTCAAAAAATGTGTTTCCAAGAAACATATTATTGGCTTCACAGAATTCAATAAGTCTGTCCCCTGCTTCGTTTCTGTCTCCTATGCCCCATTTCCCCACAAGTCCTAATTCTTCTCTGTTCCCTACTTTTGCATTCCAGTCCCCCATGATTATCAGCACATCTTGTTTGGGTGTGTCATCAATTTCTTCCTGTACTTCTGCGTAAAATCTCTCCAGTTCCTCTTCTTCTGCATTTGCCGTTAGAGCATAGACTTGAATGACGGTTATGTTCATAGATTTCCCATTAAATCTCATTGATATCACTCGCTCAGACCTTGCATTACAGCTCCTAATTGCCTTTGCTACATCACTTCTCACTATTAAAGCAACCCCGTTTCTTCTTAATTTCTCATTTCCTGCATAAAACATTTTGTAGTTGTCTGATTAAAGTGTCCCATTCCCATCCATTTTAATACACACATGCCAAGTATTGTAATGTTGACACATTCCATTTCTTGCTTGACAATTTCTAACTTTCCTTGGTTCATGCTTCTCACATTCCATGTTCCTATTGTGTGCGTCATACAACTCCGGACTGTCCGTTTGCATCTGTGCGCATCAGCCTCTGGGCTTCCTTTAGGCTTTGACCCAGCTGCATCATTAGTCACAGTGCTACTCATACCTGTTCTTTGTTTTTCCCCAGTAGCTTGGTGAGTGCCTTCTGACCTGGGGGTCTCATTTTCCAGCACTATCTCATGTTGCATTTTGGATACTCTGTCCATAGTTTTTTTGTGGTAAGAGATATTCAGAGGTGGTTTACCATTGCCGTCCTCTGAGTCTGGATGCATTTTAGTCTGGCGTCTCAGCTTTGACCATTCCGCCTTGGGTGACCCTAGACCAAGAGGTCTAGCCCTTCCAATTGAATCAATGAAATGTATTTATTTTGGCCATCTTATTAAGGAAAAGGGATATGGCACCAGAAGGAGACAGTTGGGGTTTGATCATTTGATTATACATTTTTATGGGTATAGAAAAAAATGTCCTTATGAAGAAAGTTCATTGTGTGCTCTTTCAAAATGTGTAACTACACTCCCTCTAGTGGCAGATCTCTGAAGAAAAGGGAAGAAAAAAATACAGAGAAAGACAAACGAGGAAGAAGAAAAATAAAACATGACAAATATAAATAATACATAAACCCACAATATTATTAAAGGTAAGACCAAGAAAGATTCTATAGATAGCAGGAAAGTATACGTGTTACATGAAGATTTTTATAGATCAAAATCTACATGTTACATTACGGATTTTATAAACAGCAGGAAAATCTGTCTTAAGCTCTCTCAAGTCAGAGGGAAAACTATTTAATCTGACCACAAGTGGCATTAAGGCTACATAGAACGACAATTCTACTTAAAATTATTAATACAGATTGTGAGAGAACTTGAAAGGTTAGCATCAGCACCTTGAATTCATCCTGGAAAATCAATAGTAACCAATGAAGCTCTTTTAAGACTGATATAATACATGCCAAGTGACCTGCCCCCGGGGCAACAGCCAAGATGCCACATTCTGGACCAGCTGAAATTCCCAAAATATTCAAGGACAGCACTGTGTAAAGCATATTGCAGCCATAAAGTGTGTAGGACAACTTCATGTGTCAGTGCACCAGGCCACACCACAAGCCTAGGAAACCCACCTGGCACTGCAGTGTACCACTTTGACCTCGTGAACAAATGGAACAGTATTTGCAAACCTGGTGCCCTCCAGAGGCTTTGAACTACAATTCACATGGAAGTTGTCATTCAAAACATCTGGAGGGCACCAGGTTGTCAGACACTGTAGAGCATCTCATTTGCAGTTGTGATAGAAGTGGCAGTGATGCACAGGGCAGGTTCACCAGATAATTCGCAAACAAATCCAAGAGAGCTGAATTTTCACTACCTCACCTTGTGGCTAACAGGCCAGGGAATCTACTATCTCTAGATGTCACCATGGAGGGACATAGCACAGTCCTGCAGGCCATCTAAAATGCATGTCTGTAGCTAGAAATATATGTATATTTATTTCAGTAATTTATATACCATTTACTTGCAATCATCTCTATATATTCATATTGCATTTATTTTGCACTTTCCTTCCACTTAAGACATACCCAGTAATACGGTATTTTCCCAAACAGCCCTTGGACTTACCACCAGCAGCAGTTCATTTTGCCACTGAAAAAGATTTGACCAGTGCCACAGCTAGCTGTGCATACCTTAGTTTCCCCTCCTCATTGCAAAATGACATAACTATGTTTTGCAATAGTAATTTCCTTGCCATATAAATAAAAGGTATGAGCTATAATGACCCAGTCAACGGATGCAGGCACTGCAGACAGCAAGATGGACCCCAACATGAACAGTGAGGGATGGGGGGCAGAGAGCGATAAAACGGGTGCCTTGTTTCTTGTTTGAGTTTCTTGATATAAGTGACCCAGACTGCAATCCATATTCCCTGGAGCCAAGGCCAGTTGAAGTTATGGGACTTACTTCTGAGTAGACATGTTTAGAACTGCAGTGTTAGTGTAACTCCGGTAAACACAAAATTAGTTAATTTGTCAACACCTTCTACAAATATCATGCTATCATTCATCTCGGAAGCGTGTATCTTTTAGATTTTGTTAAAAATGTAGCTTCTTATTAAAAGGGGGGGGGACATCCCAGTGACACAAAACCTTAAAGCAGATTATTAATGTTTTAACAAAAGTTTAATAACTTAGCCACTTTTAGATTGTTACACGCGTGCACACACACACTCACACACACACACTGTTGCAGAAAGCAGCCCCCCCACACACACACATTTAGTTTTTCATTGGTTTCAATGAACTGGCCAATTCATTGGTTTCAAAGGGAGCCATTACTGGAGTAAATTAAGTGTCAGACTAATCATTCATTAACAAGTAACACCAATAACTTCCTTTGCACTGCCGATAGTACATTTAATACACTAAAATAAGGACTTCCCCCCATGGACTTTATCCCAAGACTCTTTTCTATAATCTACCTCAATAACATATTTTTTAAAAAATACTTTAATCATAATTTTAATGGCTGATCATTTTTCCCTTCACTAGAATGAAATCATAAAAAAGCTCTTGAATTAAATTGAATGATAATTGAATGACTTTAGCCCTGCAAAGAATGAAAATGAAAGATGTTCTTCCCCTAAAACCTACAACATTTAACATCTTGGCATTGCCAGATGGAAGAAAGCTTTTACAAAACAGCCTACACTAGGCAGGCATTTCTTGCACATGAATAAATATATGTTAGAAAGCTCAGCAGCTTCCAGATCCATTCCTTTTTAAGATCTTTCACAAAGTTAATAAAGACAAAATATAAAAAGTGCTCCTTCTCCCTGTTGCTTGACCATAGCCATATACTCAGAGGAAAACAATCCACAACCATATACACATAAGACTTCCTATTGTAGGGCCATTCCATGCCTCAGATAAATGATCTATGCACACAAACTCACCTGGATCATGTCCTGAGCTTGGAAAAATGCTAGCAGAGTCATTTACCTATTTTTTGCACAAGTAACTCAATGCAAGATCTCCTTGCAGGTAGAAAACCAGCTTTTCCCACAGAGTTAGGGTGGCCAAATGTACTGTTCCACTTCCATATACGAACAACATCATACAGGCAGAAGCAAACAAAAAAACTTAGGTTATCTGTTTCTGATCCCAACCATGTATAGATCCCCCCCTTAACCTTTAGATATGCATAGCTGCTACCCACTTCTGAACATTGCCTCCATGGGCTCCTGCTGGGAGGAAGGGTGGGATATAAACAAATAAACAAAGATGCAAATAGCTACTTGTCTTTGACCCATGTCCATCACCAATAACTTCTAGTATACTTGTTATCAGTCTCTGCCAGCTGTACCGGGGTGATATATGGTACTACAAAAACAATTAGCCAGCAGCTGCTTGGTTGTAAAGCAGATAAGCAAGGGAGAGGGTCAAGCGATCTCAGTGCATGTACCAGACTATCTTCCAAAAGGCAAAGTCAGTTAAAAAACTAAAGTTCTATATTCTAACAAGGTAATCCGGCTTTCAAGGCACGGCTGGTGAGGGTCTGATGCTGGCATCTTGACGTTGCTTCCAGCAAAGGACAAATGGCATCTCACTGCCTTTCAAGCTTCTCTCTCTGGTTCAGGTGCTAGCAATCAGCCCTCCGATTCCCAGGAGCTTGTAGCCTTAAATGGCCAGAATGTCTGTGTTGCTCTGCTACTTGCAGGCCCTTTCGCTCTGCAGGGAGTGATGGGGCCTCCTGTTCACTCCCTGAATCTGACTGAGGGGCTCCAATTGTATCCTGAACATCTTCCAGTGGTAGGAGATCTGGAGCTGCTTCTTGGCTGGGTCTGCTTGTTCCCTCTCCTGGGTTTGCTGTGCCAATCCCTTGCTCCTCATCCTCCACTGAGGACTCATCCAGTGGAGGCATAACACCTGTAACCCTTCAAATGTTCTTGGATTCCTGCTCCCATCACAACCCATCACTGGTCGTGTGAGCTGGGATGGATGAGACTTCGAGCTGAACAACATCTGGAGGGCCACAGGTTTCTCGCCCTGTACTAGTGGAACAGCATTTGTTTTCCTTGCATCGCCATGCCCATTTGTGGAATTGCTACAAATGTTTGATTCAATTCCCATTATTCTGCAGTCATAAGAAAAGCCCTGATGGATCAGGCCAAGGCTCATTTTGTCTAGCATCCTGGCCTCACAGCAGGCAATCCAATGGCTTTGGGAAGCCTACACAGAGGACACAAGAGCTTCAAGCCAGGTGTCAGGTTGATTCTGCCTTCCCCAAATACCTGTCACCTGAGATACTGCTAAGAACACATGCTAGGCAGTAGCTATCTTGAACTGCTGCTGGCCTCTCTTCCAATGTCTTAAAAATGCAGACAATTCAATAAGATTGAACCAGCCAGAGATCCATGGCCAGATATCTAAGAAAATATATGCGCCAAAGGTCTGCTATCTCTGTGAAGAAAGTGAGGATATCATGTGGGATAAGAATTGGGAAAGGATATTTTATTTTTCTTATTTTTTTAAAGTGCTCTTCCTTTCCTGTTAAGAGTTTTGCCCTACCCTTGGCATGAACCAAACAAAATTAGTTGTGGGGACTAGAACAAATTTGATTGAAACTAGATGGATTTGCATTTATTTTGTCAGATTTCACCATATGGTTTTAGGTTTTGTTGTTGTTACTATGATTCATTAAGTTAATCATTCTTATCATGATTATTAATTCAATTTATATCCTGCCCTTCCTCCCAAGGGAGCCCAGGGCGGCAGGCACATCAATGATAAGACTTTTAAAAAAATTCTTAAAACAGTTACAAACAAAAGTTACAAACATTCTAAAAACAGAATGTTTATATCGAAGGAGCCCAGGATGACATACATTGCTAAGTGGAGATTTGTGCTATACTTCAAAAAAGTTACTTCTGCGCTTTCTTTCTGTGCCGTGATCCAGGGGTGCCCTCCATATGTTGTTGGTCTCATTGAGAGTGGAGTCCAACAGCATCTGGAGAGCACCACGTTGGCTACTCCTGCTTTAACCTATGCTGGATATTGGGGTAGGTATTGCCACTATTATTTTGTTCATTATGATTAGTAATGATTATATTAGCATTAAAGGTTTTGGTTACCACATCAGAGCAATCAATTCACAGAGGCCTAAGGTCATCAGAGCAATCAACTCAAAGGTATTAGGAGCTTAGTACACTGTCCAGTTCAGGCTAGCATGATGGAGCGCTAGGCCAGGAATGTCTCTGTCAGATCAACCATGACCACAGAAGGTCACACTGGAGTCAGCTCTAAAATTGCCTCCCTTCAGGTCCATGATGCTGAGCTGCAACCTGGATCAAGAGGAACTGGACTGCCTGCAGATGTTTGTGGATATGAATGACTTCCTAAATTAGTAAGACCAATCAACAATTCATTAGTTGTGTAATTTGATTAGCTTGGGTAGTCATGTTAAGGAAATTATGTAAACCATGACCAAAAACTAAAATGCAAAATTACGTCTCGTCACAATTTAACAGTCTATGAATATAACATTTGTAAAGTGTGAATAAATTATTACTGATTTGCTTAAAAATGGGGGGAAAGCCTACAGTGTCCAGAAATACAACTCAATACAGATACTATTCACATGTGTAACATTCTACCAGCCATTAAAAATAAATTAGCAATTCAGTAGACATCCAAATTAACTGTAAAGAGTTACTAAGTATTTGTATATGTTTGATATTTTAGAGTGCATCCAGGAATACCTTTGGGGTCCTATTAAGATTAAAGAAAACCCATCTATCAATTGCATTTCCATTGAAGGAAGCACATAAAACCAAATTGTGTATTCAACAACTACAGAAGCTATTTGCACTTTTCATCCAATGTTTCTCCTATTAAGTAGCTAAAAGGGGGGAGGGGAGAGAATAAAATAATAATACTAAGCTGAAACACTTCTCTTCCATTCATCCACCTCTAGATGGATTTTCCTTTGCCTTCTGGCCAGGGAGGTGTATTTGGCATTGCTACCTTACTCACTATGGATGTCAGGACATAAATAAATAATTCAAAATGGTACCACACAGACAGGCTGTCTTGGTCAAAGAGTTCCCAGCTGCCTGATATAGGGCCCATTATCTGTTGTGATGCCATTTCTACATTTCAGGGTTGCCATTGGCAAAGGAAAGGGTAGCTGTTGAAAACCAAGCCAAACTGACTGGATATACACACCAAATGTGTACAACAGGAACTGCCACAGCTAGGGTGGGGACCTATGGATCTGTGCACAGCTTCTCCATGTGTTTAGCCATGAGAACCACATGTTGACGTTTTCTCTGTGCTGTGCAGTGCTCCTAGACTTCAGTGTGACGCTACCCACCAATATCAACAGTTGCCTCCCCTTGACTTGGAAGGAACAGAAAGAGTTCCAAGTCATCAACCAAATTGACTTACTCATCTACCTATTGATTTCTAGCACTCTCTTGGCAGCTGTCCCACCAAGGCCCAAGAGCTTGGCTGTTCTGCCCTCTGGCATCAAGCATGGTATGGGGGAGGGGGCATGGAAATTACCCTATGATAAATGCCACAAAAACAGAATGTTGGTTGCATGATGTGGAAAACACCTTTATATTATGCATGGGCAGTGCATCAGTTTTGGTTTAGGGTTTAACAGTCTATGAATGAAAGCATCATAACCTGCTGCAATGAAAATGCAAATTGATAGATGGACTTTCTTTTCCACATTGGCAAATGTCAGAGGGCCCATTAGAAACCAGCACTAGGAGATCCAGTGCCAAAGACTTGAATGAGCATGTTAAAATCACACCAGAGGGCTGGAGCCAAAATTGATGCATGCACTCTTTTTGTACCCTGCATTCTAAGGACTCCCTAAGTGTGCTGAGTGGCCAACAGAATAGAGTGTAGGGTCACCAGGTCTCCGGTTTTCACCTAGAGATTCCATTTTTGGGGGTACTCTCCAGGTCTCTTGATGAGTCACCACAATCTCCAGACTCTTAGGTTTCATTAAAAAAAAGTTCTTAGGTAGTCTGGTTCAAGAGATATACACCAAAAATGTTATCCCCCTAACTTGCTAAATCAGCTAGTAGCTAGCTCCTCTAATCCTCACCCTTTTAGGTTTTTAGCTAATAAGTGGTCAGGGTTGTGATTGATGAGGGATTTGTTGACCTCAAAGCAAGAGCTAGAACCCATTGCAAGTCCTGAAAATAGCTTCCTTTTCCTGCTTTTCTGTATATCACAAATTGAATGTTTATTGTTTTCAGCAGCAACAAGAGTGCCTTTTCCTCTGTGATCAGGAGATCTAGAACAGAAGATCACAGCAGGATCTTCCTAGGCATACACAGTAAACTATTTTAGTTATGATTATAATAAAACTGTGCATGCAGAGTTTTTAATTACTTGCAAAAACAGCATATAATACATTTTATCTTTCAAATAATTTTTGAACAGATTTTTTTTAAAAAAAATGTACATGCATTTTATGATGCCTTTACCATGATCAGGCACGAGTAAAACATCATAACCTGCCTACTGTGTGGCGGTGAGGGCGGTGAAGAAGGCCCACTTTTCTGCCTCCATCACATCCTCAAGTGGCCGTATGGTGGAGCTTTTCTGTATTGTCAGGGGTCTGTTGACATCAACTCCAGGAAATGGAGTTTTAGACCCTTTGGAGATCCGCCGTGAACTGTTTGCAAGGCACTTTGAGGATAAAGTTGCTCGCCTCTGTACCGGTCTTGATGCCCTATCCACTTCTACTGTAGTCCCCAATGAGGTGTTCAGTGTAACGTCTGCTGCAACTTCTTGGGAACAGTTTCAGTTGATGCGGCCTGATGACGTAGACAAGGTGCTTATGATGATGTGGTTAGCAATGTGTCCTTTCCCTACTCTAAAGGTTTCCTTTCCCTACTCTAAAGTATTATTGCACATGTTTATATGGAATAATCTCTTGTCACTGAATACAAACACAGAATTGCCTGGAATGGGGAGTTCTATGAAACTGCATAGAATAGGTCTAGTAGAGTTCTTCATTAGCCGCCTAGCATGACTATTTTTAATCTATGTGTCATATGCAATGGATTACAGAGTTTCAGGACAAGTCAAAAGACAGAGGAACCAAATAGCTAGTAGACTTCAGATAACTGGTGGATTCTTCTCAAGGGTAACCAAGAAGTATAAAGTTTGCTTACTGTGTTGGTCAAATTGTTTCTTCATTTCAGTCTCCTTCCTACACATACAACTCTATATCTTTCCAAACCTTCTCTCTTGGCTTAAGAAGTTCTTTGTTTAGAATTTATTCCAAAGACCAGATGGCTTATTGACCACCACTCGAATTTCAGCTTAGTACTCATTGGCCAAGATTGCCCCGTCAATGTTCTGTGTTAGGTCAACTCACAGTGCCAGGAAGTCTGGGTTCTCAGTTGCCTGTCACTTTCAGTAGCTCCTGTTCCAGTGCCCCAATGCTTCTGGATGCCTATTAACCCTGCTCTTGATTCCTTGCTGTCCTTACTCAAGCTCTATTGTACCTACATTCTCACCCTGACTATTCATGCCTGGACAGTTGAATGATCACAATAATTATTGGCTCCTTGAATTGTCCAGGGAATTGCTGATGATGGAGGGGGGAGTAAGATTTTAAATAATAATAATAATCACATGAAGTGAAAAAATGTTTATCTGGGAAAGCCTCTGTTAATGATCATTGGTGCAGAATAGACAACACTATCAGCACATCTGATTTAAAAGCAACAGCCTTACAGCGTTTTTCATGAGAGGGATGAAAAATCTAGATATGGGACAACATTTTCTCCTGAGTCACATGCAAAATGTGATCTTTGTATTTCTCATAAAACCTTACATTAAATATTCAACTTCTTTCCAACTTTGCAATACATTTTTAATTTCCTCTACCCTGGAACAGCGTGTAAGATATAATGCTTTCTTTTCTCACTTTGACAAAGACTTAACCATATTTCTGTAATGCCATAAAATAAATAGTGGATGTAAAACTTTCTTTTTTTCCATTTTGGAAGTAGTTTTCACTGGGATTGCGCTGAATGTTCACTATACGTTTTCAGCAAGACAGTGGAAAGTTGTCCCATTTCTAGGAACAATGGTGTCGTCATGTAGTCAATCAGATTAAGCTTTACTGTTCCTAGGAAGGCAATGACCAACTCGGAGACAGAAAAGGTGCAGAGATAGCTGATTGGGTCTGCAGGCAGATTGACTCTGTAGTGCTGTTGCCTATCTATTACAGGAACCTTGCGCTGTGATCAAAGCAAGGCATTTGGTATAGTTGATCTTTAGACCTTTCTGAATTATTTTCGAAATGGTGCCACTCTACCACCCTTTCTGGGGAATGGGAGTACCTCCCCTTGATATTTTACTCCAGCCCAGCACATCTGAAGGGCTACGGGTTCCCCATCTCAACTTTGTTCACAGGACTTGGACTGCAACCTTTTTGTTCTGTTATGGATGCATAGCCATGCAGATTTATGCCCTCCCTCACACAAGCACAAAAGAAAAAAGGAAGGAGAAGAACACTGTCGACCAGAGAACACATTTGGATTTACTAATTAACTCACTACCTTATGGAGGGAAAAACTGCTGTGCCTAAGATTACAAAAGGAGAATGGGTTCTGTGTGATATTGCTCTGTTTATCAGATGTTCTGCCACAAGAATATTAACCAGCACTATGTGAATTACTTCAGTCCTTTGAATTTAGGCTGCCTTAAAAGGCCAACAGATAGCCCCTGCATATCTCCGGGCAGTGTATAATTTACAATTCTTAGAAAACTATCTTGATCTGCAGTAGAATGAAGACTCTTTATTTGCTTTATTATGCTGATACTGAAACATTAATGGATACCCTGATAGAAGGAAAGACCTTTTTTTCTCACTGGAGTTTTTTTAAAAAAAATAAAGTTAGATATGCCAACCAACCTTGGAAGTCAAAGTACGAAAGGAGAAGCCAGATAACACATTTATCAGGAACTATCCAATGGGTGAGATGCGCATGGTTTGCAGAGGAGCCATGGCAATGAGAGAAGCTGTGGTGATGCACTAAAGGGGTTCAGCAGGGACATGGTCTGTCTTCAGGCAGGCAAATTGCAGCACACACTTTCTGGCCAAATCAGCAGCCATGAGTCCCAGTGCAGGAGGGTGAGGGAACGGAAACAGTGTGGCATGGTGCGGAGGGGTTACAATTATGATGATGATGCTACTGAAGTTGTTACAATTATATCCCATCAGGTAAAGGTGGTATACATGGCCCTTCCCCTCTCCATGTTATCCTCACAACAACCCTGTGAGGTAGGTTAGACTAAGAAATAGACTGGCCCAAGGCTATTCAGTGAGCTTTGTGATTGACTGAGGCTTTGAACCCTGGCCTTCCAGGTCCTAAACCAGGTTTGGGGAACTATTGGCCCTGCAGATGTTGCTGAAGAAGAACTCCCATGAGCCCCAGCAAGCATGGTCAATGCATGGTCAATAACCAGGGATGATGGGAGTTGTAGTTCAGTAACATCTGGAAAGCCAACAGTTCCGCACACCTGTCCTATACCAACTCTCTAATCACTACACCACAGGGGCTCTCTGTGGGATACAACCATCATGGTGTATCTTTCCTCCCCCAGGCATAATTTTAATGCAATGTTTCAGAAGTTACCTGTGTGTTGCTTTCTTTGTGGTCTTTACACTTCCATCTGCCCTAGATTTTGACCCAGTTCAAACATTCCTGCAGGGATGTGGCTGCCTCCAAATGTTGCTTCTGTACCACTGGAACTACAGATATGTTTGGGAACTGGTTTCCCACGTGAGTACTCACTCTACAGATAGGTCAAAGGCTGATTCTAGATGCTTACATTATTATTCAGGGCTGCAGCTCCCCTCAAAAGGAACTTCACAAAAGAAAGCAAACGTTAAAAATGAAACAGACAGGGTGGTTACAGTACATGGCTACTTCTCAAGATTTCTCTGCTTCAGTTTCTGCTAGTGCTGTTACTGCATTTAAAAGAAACAGTTTTGGAGAGGAAATGTGTGTGCAACATTTGAGCAGCCCTCCATGCCTATACATGGAACACGTGAATGAGTAGCACACAGGAAATCCTGTCCTCATCAATGTGTATGTCACTCTACCTGTATGTTTCAAGATCAAACATTATGTTTCCCTATGTTTGCAGACACAGGGTGGGGTGGGATGGGGAAACCTGCATTTCCAACAAAGCTAATGTGTAAATGGACATTAAGTAGAAAAGTTGACTCATAAATGCATGCATGACCCACATGCTAATTATACAGAGGATATGAGAATGCACCCCCAGATACAGAAGTGGGATGGAGATGGATGGCTTCATCTCTTGTGTGCTTGTATGCCCAGATTCAACATGAAATAAAAAAAGGGGTGGGCGGGGGTGGCAATGGTGGCTGCTTATGTCTTACTCCATTGATTAAAAAAGAAATTAGCCCATCTTCATGGAACAATAAACATCCATTAGCCTCTACATTTAATTGTTCAAACAAAAGGATTGCTTAGAGAGCATTCCAAATCTTAATAGAACACAAATGAAGAGGTGGAATGCATACATCTGCTATCCTGTGAAAAGCCAGACAAAAGTTTAAAGCAATCATCTGGGTTAATTTAATTTTTATCTCCTAATTTCCACATCTGCAGAGTTATCAGAACTCTAATGAAAATTGTATGTTTACAAATGCTCAAAAGAATAGCTACATGCTTCCACTTTCTGCAGTAATTTTGCTGTTTCAAAGACAGCAATAAAAACATAACAGTGGTTTTATGAGTTATCTCTCCACTGTTGTTATATTTTAGAGGTCTCCCTACCAATGATGCAATCATGCATGCGGAGAGAGAAGAAAGCACTGGCAAATACTGATTTCCAGCAAAGTCAGCAACAATGCCCTCCACTCCCATTATCCATATTGCCTCATAACTTGAGAGGTCTGCTTACAGCA